>NW_010170237.1:0-13270 GCF_000695765.1 Mesitornis unicolor | reverse complement strand
TGGTGTCCACCCTGCCCTGACGGGTTCCGAAAGAGCTTCGTGCACTGGGAAGTTGGGGCGTGTGCCCGCACTCCAGCCCTCGCCCGCGCGCGTGAGAAGGTGTGGCGACACGGAAACCTGGGCATGAAAAAGCGTCTGCAGCGATCGTGCCTCCCCCGCTGCCTGGGAGCCGGGGAGCGGCGACCGGAGACTTTTCTGTTTGGGTGGTTGTGGGGTTTGTTTGGGTTTTTAAATTAAATTTTTAATATTTTATTTTTTAAGTCCTCTAGCGCAAATGGCTAAATAAAAACCTCTACGCGTCTGGGGTCACAGTGCAGCACACAAGGCTGTTTAAAGTTCCTTTAAATCGAAGGGTTGTGTGCAAGTATGGAAAGGAGCAGGTCAAAGGAGACAAACGCTGCCGACACTTATTTCAGTTGCTTCACATCTGTTCTGTAGATGGTCGTTCTTTCCTCGATTTTGCCTATTGGCAGTGATGGTAAGCAGTAAAAAATGAGTTTATTGCCTGAGGAAGGTGCATTGCTGCAGTATTCAATGTAGCCTGGGTCGGGCATAGCTGCATCCGAGCCCTGGCTAAACTTGCACTGCTCTGTCTCACCTGCGTGTCTCCCTGCACCTGCACCGCAGGGAAGGAGGCCTGGTGCTGGCTGCCTACCTGTGCCCTGTGGCAGATCTGTGGGTGCTTAGCTGGAGAGATCAGGGGGAGGAGGAGGATTATGGGATGCAGCTCAGCAGTGAGCTCTGCGAGTAGACAGTTAAGATTGTCTCCGTGAGCTGGGAAGGAGGATGGTCAGCGGTGACCCTCTACTGACCTCAGGACCGATGCCAAGGATTGCTGTGTTACTCTCTGGAAGACTGCGGCTCTGATGCTCTTTTGAAGGCTGAATTTAACTGGCACCTTGCTGAATGTAACTGGCACCTCACAAAATGTTGGCTCACAAGTGAGAAAGAGAACGCCTTAACATCATTTCCACTTACTACCACATGCTCAGATATCCACCCCAATGTGGGAACCGAAATAGACGGTGACTGGGATAGCATTCTGGGTGATGACATGTAAATTAATGTACTGTACAACCCACATGGCTTGCTGTAAGCAGTAGTGTTATAATAAGTACCTCCTGAAGTGACGTGAAGTTTAGCGTGTGCTGCTCACAAGTGGGTGGCCTTCCCTCCAAGTATGAGGTGTTTGACTCAGATGCACTGATGTACCATCATGGTAGTTCTGTGTTACTAAAACCACTACAGGCATCTAGCAGTAATGAACTTTCAGGCCTACCTAGTGTGAACAGCTATATGTTGCTAACTAAAATGCTAAACAGTATTGCTAATCTTCATTACTTTTATAGATGGCAGAACAATTCCTTAGCAACAGTGGGATTCAATGGGACCTCTGGAGTTATTCATAACTGCATATTGCAGAGCATTAATGCTCCCTCCTCAGTGCCATTTTCTTTCCTTTTTTTCAAATAACTTCTCTCTCATACATCTAAGCTTCTTGAATTGCTTTCATCTACCTGGCATTTTTCATCAGACCACAACTGAATTTCTTGCTGCTGTGTAGCCTTGAGTGGAAGAAGGTACGCAGCCACCAGTGGGAGCTTCCTGGTCTTAAATTTTTAATCTCAGTCTATCTTAGAAAATGGCTTTAGGATTTCTGTTCACACTCATGAGCTTGCTTGTAGCCACAGCTCTCTTTACTCATGGATAGTAACCAATCAGGTTGGAAAGCTCTGAATACTGCTCTGTGCTGTGTAGTTGTAGGAATCCAAAAGCTCACCAGACCATCTTTGGTAAGCTAATACAAAGCAAGAGATAAAATACCAAACTAAGGTAGAAGAGTAGAAGACCCAAGATGTGATGCTCAGAGGTTAGAGGTCTGTATCTTATTAATGGTTCTTTAAACGTGTTGGTTCAAAGGCATTCTGTATTACAGAGGTTAATAATGTCTGTGTAGCTATTTGCTTGAAGTTTGGGTCTTTGGTGATGACTCTAGTTCAACTTCCAGAAGATCCAAATTAGCCATTCATCAGAAATTGTCTTCTATGTTGACCTTAACAGAAAAAGGTCAGCGGATGGCACTGTGCATCCTACTTGTGCAAACAGTCCTATTGCTTGTGCTGCCAATCCCACTGAACTTGCTATGATTTAGTAGAGCAGGATTTGCAGGAGGAAACTGAAGAAGTCTGAACTCTGCCCCTTCCCGGGGAGTTGGTCGTTTCATTCTTCTCCAGGACCCTGGTGCTTCTGCAGTAAGATCAAGCACTCCTCCATTCTATCAAGTATGTGTACCCATATTCAAAACATATTAACTTCCAAAGGTCTGGGGATACAAGGACAAGTGTATCACTGAAACTGAGCTGTGGCCTCCCTTGTCCCTTCACTACCACCCAAAAATAACTTGGAATTTATTATTAAAGTCCTGGTGTCTTGAGCGGGAAGATCATTACAGGTAGGGGTTGTTCAGAGTGAGCAGTTTCCAGTAGCATCTCTGAAGTGTGTGGTGCCTGGTTTAGGAGAGAAAAGACAGCATTATCCCCAGTGACTCACAAGCCAAAAAATGCTTGGTGGGAAGGCAGGTGGAAGGATATTTCTACAATATGAACATGCCTTAGGTTTCCCTATCCCTTATGCAATGTTTTTATGGGAGTTTAGGTCACATGAACTGTGCTGAAGTTTGGCAGTGGCAAGAGGGATGAGGAGTAGCGTGTCTGGGAGCCTTACGCGTTGGAATGGCGTGACCAAGTCTTGCAGACTTTTCCTTCAGCGTGCAGAAGGCGGCCCAGGCACATTGGCAATACATGGGTCAGGCCTGAGCCCTGGGCATAGTGCAGAGTTCAGGAGAAAGTGAAGGACTCTGATGACCAAGAAAAGGACAAGCAACCACAGGTATGCAGGGCATTGAACATGCACAGACTTCTTTGAATAGGTAGTTTAGAGGTTTGAGTATGGCCAGTAATGTGTAGAGTTATTAGCCTCAAAGATGGTGAGATAGACACATGCACACAGACACACACACACACACAACTTAGCAGAGAAAGCTGTGCAGGCCAGAGGGTTTCCAGGAAAAATAAAGGCATAGGAGAGTAAACAAGTGATCCAAGTCAGAAATCCTGGGCAGGAAGTGCGGAGCAAAGGGCAAGATACCAGCAGGGAGAGGGAGAGAGACTGACAGGAGAAACAAGCTTTAGGAAATGTATGTTTGCTACAATGAATACAAGCCAGTTAAAGGGCACATGGCTGCTGAGAACAGATGGTACTGTAAAGCTAGTTTGTGAGATGCTTCCTCCTACAGGACCTGTAGGAGTTTACTTGCCTGGGGAGGTGAATCCCAGGTGCTTCTTAATATATGGTGCTGCAGATTAATGGAAAGTTCATGTCTGCATCAGGTACCCTTAATACATAAAAACCAAATGTGTGCAAAGTTCTTCATCTAGGCTTTCCAGCCCACTACATCATTGTGCAGACTGGGTCCAAACAATATGAAGCCGTTGCCCCCGGATGCACCTCCTGGAATTTAGCTCTCACTGATATTTGGTAGCAGGTCTGCACCTGTGCAGCTGAGAAACATTCCTGGTAGAAAGTGAAGATAAGCACTGCAGCAGCTGCCTGCTGCTGCAATCTAGACATCACGGTGTCAATCCAACCCCAGTATCAGTTTTGATTTGATTGTGCTGCTTTGTTACTTGTATTCTAGATTATCATTAGCTCAACAGACTGTACAGATGCTGATATGCTGACAATCTGCTTGCTGTGAGGTTTTTCTTTCTGGTGTTTTATAGGAGCATAATCTGAAATTTACCATTTTAAGCCCTTCTTATCCAGCTCATGCAATGTCACTTTGCCAGATCCTTCAGAATAAGATTGAGGAGCAGAAAGTGGAGCCTGCAGGATATTTTTTGCTAAATTCAGACCTCCATCTGAAACCCCAGTTCTCAAGGGTTAATGCAAATGTGCAAATTGCTGGAGTGCTAACGGGCATGTTTCCAGGTCTCAGAGAAACATGATCATACTGACTAGAAGCCTTGCCAGCTGAGTGAGGTAGGCAAAAAGTCCTCAAAATTAGCTTCAGTGTTGCCTGACTCCCAGTTGCTTTTCTGCTAAAAACTGAAAACATTAAGCAGGTGTATGTGTCACACATGGGAAACTCCATGATGGTTTGTATATTAATTGAGTCAACATAAAGCACATGTAGGACAGAAGCAGTGAGCAGGCATCACCAATAAGAGTGGAACTCCTGTTTCCAGATAGATGTGTTGAAAAACACAGCTCCACCGAGTTCCTGTGCACTGTTGTACTGTGGCATTGAAGGCAGTGTTGTGGATGTCACCTGCTCCTGTTAGCATGTGTTTTCTCACAGCCCCAGCTGTTGAGATCCTTGCAGGATCTTGCTTTCTCAGCTGCTGTGCTGTTGTCCACCAGGCTGACAGTCACAGCTCCCAAAGCTGCCACTGGGAGAGCAAGGAGGGCCCAAATTAAGATTAAACAGCCAGAGTCTGGGGTAGTGATGGCAAAGCACAATTCAAATAGTGTCTACTTGTAGTAGCATAGCTCACCATCTATATTCAAGTTACGATGACTGGAATAGCCTAAGAGGACTCTATAAATATCTTAAACTCAAGGAAAGAGTCTGTTGAAATACCGGCTAATAAATTCATAGTGAAATAATGAAAAAAGATACTATCTTTACAGATGCATGTAAAATTGCATTTTTCCTTGCCTTGTCAAAGCTGTTTCCACTCAGCATGCATTTAATCATTCAGTCAGGATAGAAGCCTAAACCCAGTGCTCTTCAATCCCAGGTAAGTGCCCTAAACACCAGGCTAAGAGTCAGTCTCTCTCCATTACTTGGTTGATATTTAAGTATTGCTGCAAAACAGAGGATGTTCAAATGGAGATAAGATAGGAAAGGATAAGAGATAGGAACTTGTCCCTCATACCCAAGAGTGTACTGGTGAGGGCACTCCTCTCAGGTATGAAAGTGTAGATTTAATTCTGAGCCTTGGGGAGGTCTCTCCTATATAGAAGGAGGCACCATCCTCCAAAGAAAGCCCCGAAGGCTGGCAGAGAGGGGTGTGATCTGGCAGAGAAGCTGTAAGGATGTCCCTTGCATCTGATGCTGTGTCACATGAGGGTGACAGCAAGACTTGAGTTTCTCGGGGATTCAGGCTCTCACCATCAGTGTGTTTTAGCAGGTGACTTTGCATCTGGTCTTTTGAAAGAGACTCCGAATGCCTGCTTGTGCAAGCAGCTGCTGAGTGCTGGTTTTGAGGATGTCAGAGCAGTCCAAATACTTGCTGAAGGCAGCATTTTGACACCTGAATTGTCCTCTGATGTTTAGTCCTGAGTGTTGGCAGAATAAACTCCTTGCTGCAACATGTCCATCTGCTGCTTATCCCATAGGCAGTGTCTGTTTAATCTGTTGCCGGACTTAATAGCCACAGTTTAGATGTTGCAGAAACCCTTGTTTAAGGCACAGGGTACCCTGCATCCTCATTGCTGTTCTTGCCCTGTGCTGTTTCGCACCAGCATCTGTACCTCGTGGTTGTCTGAAAGGCCTCAGGTCTCTGCCCAGAAGTGGATGCATAGGCGTCCATCTTCACCAGAATATCTTTTGTGTGAACACTCAGTAAAATACAGTGTCCTACAGGAAATTGCTCATTCAGTGTGTGTGGGGGGCATGCACTGGGGCAAAAAAATGAGAGACACCTACAGCTATTCTGCAGCAAGGAAGACAGCCTAACTTTTTTTTTCCCTCTTGCAGTAAGTTGAACCATGTTCTTGACATCCACCTACAGAACGTGTCATACTTCAGGAGCCACTGAAACACACAGAAGTGGTAGCTGAGTGGGATCACAAAGGGGGAAAATATGCTTATTATGTCCTGGTTTTGCTGGGATAGAATCACAGAATCAATTTTCTGTTCAGCAAGGCTGCATTTTTGAGAATACTTCAGCACTCAGTTTGGTGGGAACAAAGTTGATAAAGACACCTTGGTTAAGTTTTTGGCTAGCCCTGGAGAGAGTGTCGAAAGCCTTGCTGAAGTCAAGGTAGGCAACATCCACTGCTTTCCCCTTATCAATCCCGCTAATCATGCCATCTCAGAAGACTATTGGATTTGTCAAGCATGATTTCCCCTTGGTGAATCCATGTTGACTGCTCCTGATAACCTTCTTTTCCTCCACATGCTTAGAGATGACATCCAGAATGAGTTGTTCCATCACCTTTCTAGTGGATGCTGCTGTTCAGTCAGGCTGGGCTTCAGGGCAGGTGTGGCAGACAGCGTGGACATCCCTGGCTGTGCCATGTCAGCAGCCTCTCTGTCCAGAAGTGGATGCACAGATGTCTGTAAGATCTGTCTTCATCAGAATATCTTGCATGTGGAAGCACTTCTGCATTAGCTGGTACTAATGCCACACTCTGGACTCACAGCTGTGTTCAACTTCACTTCTGTCAGTGAGTGCATTGTGAGCCTTGCAAACCCTTCACCTTGACCAGCCTTCCATCCACACCAACAGCAGTCTCTTAATGTCTTCAGTAAAGCCAGCACTCAACAATTTTAGTAATTCATGGTAAATTAGTACTTCATTCCACCACAAAGGCTCAGTGTGCTCCAGTCCTAGTGCATCTCTCTTACACACCAAGAGAATTGTCCAAGTGTGTGATCATCAACTTTGTCTTCAGCTTTTTTCAAACACTCCCTGCTCCCAGAAAAAAAGTCACTCAGATCTATCTCTCCCTTGTTTGTCCAGATTAATTAATGTTTATTAAAGCCACCACAAACTGCAGCTCCTAACCTCAGTCATCCACATCTAAAGCAGCATTTTGTGGTGAGAAGACAGATGATAAATCAGGAAATCAGTACTACCTCTACTATTAACAGTCTGCTAATGCCCACTCTGTGTTCTTTTCCAGAAACCCTTCCTGCACAAGACTACAATGTGGGAAAATCTGGAATGTCCCAGGGTATGACAAAAAAGCTAAATATTTTATTGCCTGTTCAGAATAAAATGGAAATAGAATAACATGCGCTTGCCTCAGGTCATACAAAGCAGCGTGGATACAGAGTTTGAACTTGCAGATAAAGAAGAAACTAATCATTTGCAGTAGAGGATGAGGAGAAGGAACAGGGAGAAAAGGTCAGGTGAAGCCAGAGAGCAAAGATTGAAATGATCTGCAATGGCCTTTATGTCCATATGGGATTTAAAGCAAGACAGGGCTACAGGTGCAGGAGTTATTAAGACTCTTGAGAGAACCTGTGAAAAGCCACCATTAGCTTGTGCTCAGCACAAACTGTCTCCCACCACATTTCTGGTGGCACACAGGACAAAGAATGAAAGTTCTGCAGATGTACCTATTCCTGTAACTTGTGAATTGGTTTGTTTCACTTGTTACTTCTGTAAGCTGCCTATATTTATTTATTTATTTAAGAAAATTATTTTCATCTTGTGTGCCTTGCGTTCTAATCCTATCACACGTAGTTTTAAGGACTCGTGATATGCCATTGGCTATTCTTTCATCTCTCAATGGAAATCTCATCCAATTTCTTAAATCATAAGTAGCATACTGCCACCAAAAGAAGTGATGTATAAGATGGTTTATTCTGCTCATTTCAACCTTTAGCATTACAACTCCCAAAACCAACAGGGAAAAATGATATGGAAAAGATATTTCTTGACTGAGACATGACATAGAAATCTGTCTCCAGATGGAGGCAGCACTAGCTTGTATTGCAGCTCTGCGTGCAATTGGCTGCCCAGCTTCATATGAGTTGTAAGACCTGTTTGCTCTGTGGACTTTTCCACTAACACCTCTGCTGCTTTAAAAAACAGTGTATCAAATGCAAACAGCAAATGCAGTGACCAGCTTTGCTGAGTGGGCAATCATCACTTCTCATCAGGCATCTCTGCCTTGCCTTAGGCTTGGTGACAAGCCCTGAGGGCCTGGAAAAGCCTCCCTCCCTCTTGTCTCTCTGCTCTGAGGAATCTGGAGTTTAATGTGTCCTGGTGTCAGGGATTATGCCTGGCCTGCTTTCATACACGTGCTTCCAAAGCGGCTGTGACAGCCTCCACAGGCCTGTGTGGCTGAGGTGGTGAAGCTGTTCTCCACCACTGTACCTGGGGGCTCGGCAGTGCATGATGGTGGTAGCTCTCATGTATCTGAGGGAGCATGGCCGCCTGCCTCCAGCAGCTGCCTCTGCCTCATTCTCCATCTCTGCCGTGAGTAGCAGAGCATGCCTCGGCCACACCAGGCTCCCTGTGGCCTTTGGCCCTCCCTGTGCTGAGCTCAGGGCTGGGTGCCTGGGGACTGTGGTGCCAAATGTACACAGGGGATTCTGAGTGAGCCCTGCCTGTCCCCAAAGCTTTGTGGTTACACTGCATAACCTAAAAGCGCTTTCCCCTAAGATATGAAATTGGTATGTGGACTAGTGATGGTGGATGTCATGCTGCTCCCATCACATTTCAAAGGGGATTCCAGTAACCAGGCTCCATTTTGTCTTCCTATCTGCAGTTCTGGGAAGGAAGGAAGGCAAAGCCTAGTTTCTTGAGGGCTACATGAGGCCAGATTCTAAACACTGCTTTTAAGCACCTGGATTGGATGCTACCATGCCCCTAAAGACTGTGATCCTTGTTATCCAGCCCAAGCACTTCCAGGTAGTACAGTTGGGTACTTCTGGAAGCTGAAGAGCTGTCCTGAGGAATATAGTTGGAAATGTGGCTTCTGGGGATGGGGCAGGATGCGAGAGCTGCTCCCACTGCTCTGGGGTGTAGGTGCCTGAAACACAGAGCCACGTGCTAGATGCCTCCACACACGCAAGCTGTATAGCACTTCTCCCACATATGCAGGGGGAGCTAGAAAGCTGTTCAGCACCTCCCACTGCTGGAGCTGTGACAGAAACCATGAGATAGATACAAAAGAGCAGTGCAAGTGAAACGCTTACCTTGGATGCCAAGGGCAGGTGCTGGGCAGGGCAAAGCCAGGGAAGGGCGGTGGGCACTGATGCAAGTGCTCTGTACAGCTGTCAGTGCTGCTTGGCTGTGTAGCTGTGGTCATGGCCTTCACGCATGTGTAAGCCTACGTACTGTTTTAATTAATTTCTTTTATACAGGCAGTGGCTGTTCAGAAAGGCTTCCAAGCATGTCTAAAAGCATTACAGCAGAAAGCTAAGAAGTCTGTTTGTAACAAAGATTAGCCCTGTGTCAGGATGGCAGGCACTGGTCTCGCTTGGCTCTTTCTGCTCCTTCTCCCCCAACCGAGGACCAACACCACTGCGAGGGGAGGGAAGAAAGTGCAAGGGAAACAGCCGTGCTGCAGCTGCCTGAGAGGAGGCACAGCCCTGCTTGTCTGGATGCAGCTGTACTGTGCGCTGGTCGGTCTGGGATGGAGCAGCTGCCTGTCGGGGAGCACCATGAAAATGGTGCTGTTAATTAAGAGAGACTCACTAGAGCTTTCAAGGCCAGTGGTGTAGCTACATCTCAGCTTACCTGCTCCACCCTCATCCCACTTGGCCCTTTGGATGCCATCCGTCACTCCCCTCAGCCCTTTTTCTCAACCCTACAGCTCTGCAGTACGTTACCCTGCTGGTTGTCCTGGCATCTGGGCTGTGCATTCAAGCCTTGAGCCTTTGTCACTGCAGCTGCGTCTGGGGAGGGCTTGTTAGTGACTCCTTTGGTGTGATCTGTAAAAGTAAAGCGAGCCTGCCTGTTCTGCCAAACTTCACAGTACCAAGAAATACTGGTGTTTCTTTCCAGGTCTTCCAAGTTGGAAAACTCCTGGGATAGTTTTTATATTTCATGGTTGGCTATATATAGCTGTCACACCACTATAATTTATATTCCCTTCAGGAGACTCCTAAGGAAGAGAATTAAGGCATCAAACTGCAGCAGTGCATGATGTCTGTGACTGAAAGCTTTCACGTGAACTTAAACACCTTTGATTTCTGTTGGTGCCATGGACTGGCATCAGCCTTGCTGGTCAGGAGGTGCTGGGTCTGTGCCTGTAGGCAAAGCCTGTGCAACCCACAGAGGTGAACTGCAGGGATGTGAGGTGCCAGAAAGGTCACAGTGCATGCTGTTCTTTAAAGGCAAAGGTGTGGTGTGGTTTAGGTTAAGGTGTTTGGTTTGGTTCTTCACCATCATATACATTTATACTGATGGAGCTGTGAATAATGAAGTAGTGTTCCTGCCCTCGAATCAGCCATTGAAGAGACTGAGGGGAGACCTGTGCCCTCTGGAGCAGCTTGGATTTCGGGGTGGAGTAGAGGGGGCCATAGGATTTCTCTCTGCAGTCTCAGTGGTTTTGCTCTGCGTGTTTGCAGCCCTGAGGCTGCGCTGCTCTCCCCAGTCCCTCCTTGCTCAGCTCTCCCCAGGCTGGAATGACTTGTCCTAAGTGAAAGATTTTTTTTGGCTTCTTTTTTGATGGTTACAAATTGCTTTATTCAGCAGAATGGAAGTGTCAGAGGAGTAATACTGGCACTCCTTTCCCAAACTGCTGGAGTGAGCCCGACAAGAAAAACATACAGGCACAGGCAGAGCTCATCTGTTGTTTTGACAGTCTTTGGGGTCATGTGAGGTTCTGCACCGGAGTGCAAGTTTCATGCAGTTGGAGGGGTTTTTGGCTTCTGATGGAGGTGAGACTGAAACCTGATGAAGCAAATCATCAACAGCTCTGCAGATGCTGACTCCACGGCAGGAAACAAAAGCAGCTTTTTGCCCTCAGCAGTGTGTTCCTCAGCTCCTCGACGAAACTGGTACGTGCTGGCCTGCATTACTCCTGCCCCCCTAAATCTTTTGCCATCCTTTCCTCCCAACAGGTGAGCGACCGTTCCCCTGCACATGGCCTGACTGCCTTAAGAAGTTCTCACGCTCCGACGAGCTCACACGGCACTACCGAACCCACACCGGCGAGAAACAGTTTCGGTGCCCCCTCTGCGAGAAGCGGTTCATGCGGAGCGACCATCTGACAAAGCACGCCCGCCGCCACACCGAGTTTCACCCCAGCATGATCAAGAGATCCAAAAAGTCTAGCTCCGGCAGCTCCTTGTGAAGGCAGGGCGGGCTCGGGGAGGAGAGCGGGGAAGGGGACAAACCATGGTGATGACGCAGGCAGCGGCACCTGAGCATGAGCGTTCGCTGTGATGCTGGTTGGCTTTGCCATCCAAAAGCACATGTAGCTGACATTTAAAAAAAAAAAACAAACAAACTCCGTGCCCCCCTCCCTGTCCTCCACCTCGCTGCCCTGCACTGGGAGCCGTGGTCTGGAGGAAGTGGCCTGTGGGGGTGAGAGGAGAGAGGGGATAGCAGAGGAGGGAGCCACCTCCTCTAATGTAAAACATTATGATGCTGGTGTACATATGTTTGACCAGGTGGTCCGGCCTGTGCCACCACACTTGGTGACCTCAAGGTCTTTGTGATTGCTGTGTTATGAACATGTTTTGTTGAACAGTGTAACGCTGCTTGTATTTAGAGTTTGTCAAGTTAAACCACTTTCCAAGACACATAAGTTACTCTCAGATAAAACTCCATAGCACATTGTAGAATTGGGTTTACTTCTGTCTCAGAACTGTCCTGCATCTAAAGATACTCTCAAGAGGAACTTTACATATGTTACTAATAACATCTGATTGATATACTGAGATAAGATGAATTTATACTCAAGAAGGCCCATTAAAGTAAACGGGTCTTTTTAATTTTTCTTTGTATTAACTATACTTTTGAATATAAGCTGCACTTTTCCAGTAAAAACATGTATAATTCAAACAGATACTTAAAGCAAAAAAAACCCCACAACAGCTCAGTTGTTTTCTGACCATATGTGTATTTAGCTCTGTTATTCACCTACCTGGAACAATACAAGTCAGCTTAGATAATGTGATGGGGGCGTGGGAGCAGAAGCATACATCTCTCAATCAATCCTATACTTTTAATTTGTCAATAAATACAGTACTGTACTATAGAAATGCCACTAACAGTGCTTTATTCTGCTGTGTTTTGTTTGAATGGATGCATAACAGCAGCTACCATCTTTATAAACTGCTGCTTTTTAAAAGGCTCTTTCTCTTCTTATACTTGCCTTAAAGATTTATTCTCTTCATAACCTTGCCTAACTCCTGCAGAGTCCAATGGGAGTTGTGTGTGCTTATGGGGAGAGTAGACCTTTCCTTAAGAACGTTCTGCTAATGGAAACAGCCAAAATTATTGTAAGAAGCTCTTGGAAAGGGCTCCTGTATCTCTCCATTGCTGTTTCTGTAGAGTATGGGGAAAAGCCATGAGCTAATTGGAAACGCAGCACGGAAGGTGTGTCGTAATACTTCTTACGGCATAAGCTTCTCTTGGTACTTTACATTGTACCTGTGTCATGCATAGCATGTCAAACACTGATAAAGGCAAAATTACTTTTATTTTACAGCTGTTTTTTGCTCTTTCAGAGGAGCAAAAACGTCATTGATGGAAAATTTTAAGTTGTGGTCGTTAGCTTGAGTATTTCATTTTTTTTAATGTTAAAAGCATGAACTGTAAGAGTTTATCAGTGATTCTTTTTTCTTCTCCTCAGGTGCATATAGGGGGGGAGAATTCTGTTTACACGTTATTTTTTTTCCAAAAACATTCTTCTCCTGTTTGGATTTTACTCCTTCTTCCAGAAGAGGAAGGGGAGGTGCAGCCCTACAATAGAGATTTAGGGCCAAATTCATCTTGTGAGTAATCACACTGAAACCCAAAGTGTTTCCGCTGCAGATGAATTTAGGTCATCTTGTAAAACTGTACATAAAAAATCTTGTTAGTACATCTGCAATTACAGTATCTTATTGTTTTACCTGATAAAAAGCTTGCTTCCTAGAAATGAACATTAAAAAAATGAACTCAGAGAGTAGAGTGTTTTCTTCTACAGTTGTATAAGGCTTTCAGCATTGGAAATCAGTTTGCATTTAGTGTTTTTTACCTGTGTACTTAATGATAAATTCTGTCTATGTGAAGAGAACTGCTTTTACGGCATTAGGGATATTGAGCAGTCCATGGAGTGAAAAAGGGATGTGTTTTCTTCAGTGAAGACATCAGGAAACCAAGCACACTTTCTACCTCCGTTTCAGCTTTTTGAAACATTTATTTTAGAAATCAAACTTTAATTTCTGGTGTCCAAATTGAGTGGTAGGGACATACATAACATTCTTCCTCATAAAAATAGGTAGCCTCAGTATTTCTGTTGATCTGGAAATAGTGGAAGTGTTCTGCTAACCAGGACTGTTAATGCTGCCTTGTTGAGTGGGGTCAGG
>NW_010170236.1:0-3231 GCF_000695765.1 Mesitornis unicolor | reverse complement strand
GGGGGTCAGTCTCTTCTCCCAGGTAAGAAGCGCTAGGACAAGAGGAAATGTCCTCAAGTTGCACCAGGGGAGGTTTAGGTTGGATATAAGAAAAAAAATGTCTTTACAAAAAGGGTTGTCAATCATTGGAACCAGCTGCCCAGGGAAGTAGGGGAGTCACCATCCCCAGAGGGATTTAAAAGATGGGTAAATGCATCGCTGTGGGACATGGTTTAGTGGTGGAGTTGGCAGTGCTGGGTTAATGGTTAGACTCGATGATCTCAAAGGTCTTTTCCAACCTAAACCATCCTATGGTTCTATCATCCCTCTGGGGCTACAGCATAAAAGCTCAGCTTATTTCATTATTGATTTACCGTGATGATGATTAAGAAACTCTCTAATAGCTTCTAGAGAAGTTGAGGAGTCTTGAGAAACTGCGGGGCTTCTGCGATGAACTTGAGCACCAAACTGCTTTGCAACCTTCTCAATTTCATCATGGTCTGTGGAAACCCATATGCTGTTGGCAGACAGTGATAGAAATTAACATAAGGAATAAATTCCAGCATTTTTTACTTGTCTGCTGTAATCTAACCTGAACAACACATCGGCTTATGTATCTACTATATCTTGCAATGAAAGAAACTAGTTATTGTATTTGCTCTACTAAACCATACCTGTCAGTTCAATGACCAACTTTTAACAATAGGACTAAAACACACAGATTGTAAAATCACAAGCTTGGGTTGCAATTCAGTTTAATACTGTAGGGTGCTTGATCTACCACCTTCCATGTAGGAAGCTTAAGCAACAAAATTCAGAAGGGTTATCAGCAAAATCTAATGTCAGCATGCCACAATTTGTTGGGCATGGTAACAGATCACTGAATTGCAAATGGGTTGAATGAAACACTCAAAATCATGTAAGAGTTCAGAAACAAGGCTGACAACAAGTAAAACTGTCAGTTAGATTAGCTTATTCTGCAAGTGTTTTAAAATGTGTTAATTAGGTTCCATACAATCCCAGAGAAAGAGCTGTTCAAGTTACAATCATGTATGTTTTGGCACAGAAAACCTTCAACACTGGTAAAGCAAGACTGTGATTGTTCAGGCATTTCATAAACATTTACAAAAGGGAGAGCTAAGTCTGAATATTATTTGATGACAAACCCTGGCTAAGCACTGAGGACACTGCTGCCATCATTGTGACAAAAATGTGAGATACAAAAACAAAAACTATGAAAAATAACCCTTCTCTTAGCCCCATTTGCATTCTCAATGCACTGTACATAGCAAATGGTGCTTCAGTTAATATTTTTCATCCAAAGACATAATGGGATCATCAGTATAAAAATATGTATGACAGCAACATCAAGTCACACTCATGTAAACAAATGCAGAAGAGATATTTTCCATTAATTGCTTCAGGCTGCTTAGCTTAAATATATACTCCTCATTCAACTAACAGAGTTTTATTATGTAACATGTACCCTGTCAGCACAGCTGTTTCACAGATGACTAGCAAAACTAGCACACTTCCATCTAATGCACCCGTTACACATAAAAGTCAGGCTACATAATCCTAACTGGCTTCCTGTTGGGCAAATTCAGATACCAAATAGAAAGCAAGGAGGTTGTTCAATTCACGATGTCCACTGCAGGTCATTAAGCAATACAGATTCACATGTATTAAGTAATTATCAGTAATCTAGGTCAGAAATGTTTTTAACTGCTTCTTTTATTAAAAATAAACCCAAATCAGCGATGCTTCATCTACTTTTCAGACGCAGTAAAAAACCCCTATTTTCCAGAATAGATAATGCCACATCAGCTATGAGATACAGAAGGCTCATGCTTACTTCCAGCTCTGAATCTAGCTGGGCTTCATTTCTAGTTGACAACATCAAGTCCCTTCTCTGAATATAGTACAGTAGGTCTGCATTGGGAACCTGCACCTTGGTATGCTACATACCAAATGCATCTTAACCACACGCTGGTTTTAATTAAGCTTATTAGTATGTCTGTAGAAAGTTCTCAGTTTTGTTCTGGCAGAAAAAAGAAATTTGTAATGCCTATATTCTTAGCAGTAACAATATACTTGTTTCTACCTAACTCTAATTATTGCTACCAAAGTTTCATGCACTTTGCAATAAACTAAGCTTCTGTGTCACATGGGCACACACAATTATTTCCTTCCACTCAATATTTATGAGACTGCCTGTGATGTGTCATGTCCAGCTGTGGGCTCCTGAATACAGGATAGATAAACTGCAGCAAGCCCTGCAAAGAGCCAGCATGACTGGGACCTAGGAGCACATGCACATCAGGAGAGCCTGAAAGAGCCATCTTGATTGAGTCTGATGAAGAGTAGGCAAGAAGGTGACTTTATTGGCATCTTCAAGTACCTGTTGGGTAGGCAGAGAGAAAACAGAGACACTTCTGCTGGACAAGCACAGTAAGAGGACACAGACACATACCACAAGAACAGAAGTGCCAATCAGATATTGCCAAACAAGTTTTTCACCATGAGGGCTATCAATCACTGGAATCAGTGCCCTGAAAGGCTGTGGGGTCTCCCATCCTTGGAGACAACCCAAGCTCAAGTATACATGGTCCAGAGCAACCCTACTCAGGCCAGCTTTGCACAGTGGGTGGGACCAGATGACCACCAACTGAAGTTATGCTGATTCAATGACTCACAGACATCACCTACAGCCTGGCAGTTTCTTTTAACACAGTCACCTTAATAAAGTAAAAACATCAATGCTTCCTGGCAAACATTGTCAACTAGTGGTTCCCAACCAAGAATCAGAACAACTTTAATTTCAAACTACTGTAAGACTTCGATTCTTTCATTCCTTCGCAGCTCACCCTCACCAGGAAGGGAAAGCTAAGTTCCTGGCAGCTACCCAGCCGGATCCTTAACCTGGTGCCACGTTAACTACATCCCCTGGCCTTCATCTCCTGCTATACACCTGCCCCGCTAGCGAACCCGAAGCGGCAGCTTCAGTGAGGTGAAAGTCACCCCGGTGGAGGACCAACCATCCCACTGTAAGGGGCTTGCAACGAGCAGCTCAGCCGGAAGGGCTGAAAGCCGTGGAGCCCATCAGGGATAAGCCAGGCGAGAAGGACGAACTGCTGGAGTCGGGGGGTACACAGCTCATCCTCCCGCGAAGGGGGTGAAGGCAAAAGGGGGAGTGAGAAAGCGCCTGCGCACCTGTGGAAGACGCCTGAGTCGGCAGCAGCGCGCAGCACC
>NW_010170235.1:2017-5086 GCF_000695765.1 Mesitornis unicolor | reverse complement strand
CAGTGAACAAACCTGTTTTTATTCATTACAAGAAGACTTACTGTTACCTGTATACATTCTTCCTGAGTTTCTGTAGCAAGGAGGATGTCATCTACATATTGTAGCAGAGTTTGTCCGGGGTTCTTTTCTTTCCACTGCATCAGTTCCTTTGCAAGTTGGTTCCCAAATATCATGGGGCTATTTTTAAATCCTTGGAGAAGGACCGTCCATGTCATCTGGGTCCTCCATCCAGTTTCTGGACTTTCCCACTCAAAGGCAAATAGTTTTTGACTTTCCTGACTTAATGGAATACAAAAGAAAGCATCTTTCAAGTCAATTACTGTAAACCATTTTTGTTTTTCTTGCAGAGTTGTCAGTAAGGTGTATGGATTAGCCACCACTGGGTGTATATCTTCCACAATCTTATTAATTGCCCTTAGATCTTGTACCAATCTGTAATCTTTCCCATTTGCCTTCTTTACTGGCAGAATGGGGGTATTAAATTTCGATTTGCATTCTGTTAGTAAGCCAAATGAAAGAAACTGATTAAAGGTTCAATACCTTTTCTTGCTTCTGTCTTAATAGGATACTGTTTTAACCTTACCGGTTTAGCTCCTACTTTCAGTTCAATTTTTACCGGTTCTGCTGCTTTAAATTTTCAAGGCATTCCACTGGGTGGCAGATGCACCCACCCTACTAAAGACCTGAGAAAGACCTAACAAAGACAGTGCTAAAGTTTCTGGCCCTGGTGGCACCAGGAGTGCCTCCCCCCTCACACCTCATGTCTGGTCCACACAGTGGGGGTCAAAGGCAGGAAAGTTGGGGTCCTCAGCCAATAGGGGGCTGACAAAAACTTAAGTTTTCTTAACTTAAGAATTCTTAACTCAGCTGTGTCTGGTAATATTCCCAACCAGCATATCAAACCTGTATTTGTTAAATGTCAGTGGAATGTTGTTTTGGTGAATGAAGTTTTGTCTCCTTCATTTCAGTTGCAGATTAAAAGCTTATTTGAGTTCATTATTTGTGTGCGTGTAGCCATTTTGGTGCGATTCTGTGACAACAGTAAACAAGTCCCTCTCGAGATGTCAGCCATGGAAGAGAAAGAAAGAGAAGAAGGGAGCAGTTTCCCCAGCAAACTCCCCAATTTATAGTGAATGTGACATTTATGGTATGGATAACACTAATTGGTCAGCTTGGGTTTGACTCCCCTAGGTTTCTGCTCCCCCAGCCTCTGCACATGTTTATCTCTAGACACTGAAGACCTTGAGCACTATGGCAACCTGCATACCAGCATTATCTGAAACCTATAACAAAGTGTCTTATCACTTTGTTCCCATGAAATAGTGTTGTAATTCTTACAAAAGCAGTTTTCTTCAACAGAGAACTGACTCTAAAATTCTGTCCCAGTAAACCAGGACAGTATTGGATTAGTTTTTTTTCCCTGTGCTGTCAGATGGACAGTAATGACAGATGTTCTTCAGCTTATTTATTGCTCACTCACTGAGGCTCTCCTTTTTGCAGGAACACTGTCAAGATCTCACCGAGTGTCAAGATGCTCCTTGAAGACTACAACAAAATGATATCCTTTTGAGTCTTGAGCCTGACATAACTGAATTGTCCACCTGTCTCCTGGGCTGCCTTGCCCCATCAGATATTGTTGAAGCAGGTGATCCTCAGCCCTGGGTTTAATGGCCAGTGCTCTTTCTGGTGTGGTGATGCCTGTGTCCCTGTCATACTCCTCTTGGGAGCAGAGATGAGGGCCAGAACTGCCTGTCTCCCTGAGATGGGAAGGGCAGGGTGCCACCTGCGAGCCAGAGCCTCTGTGTTGGATCTGCTCACAGTGCAGTTTGTCATGAAGGAGCCTGTGTGCTGGTACAGAGCTTGTGATGGCCAGCTGGACATTGGCATCTCTATCAGGTGACTGGTGGTTTCTGTGACCTGCCTGAGCCAAACAGCAGCTAATCCTGGCCATGTTAGGATCCTGGTGCTGAGACACATCCTAAAAACACAGTGGGTAGAGAGCTCTGCTATTTTCTGTAGAAAGCCCCTTGAAATGCAGTGCTACACAGTGTTCAGAAGTTCTTCCAGGACTCCCATCAGTGTTTGGTGCTGTGCAGTGGCTCAAGGCCTGGATGGTTTGAGTCCATGCAGGCTTTCTACAGTCTGGTGCCCCAGGTGTCTTCCTCTCCAAAGGAATTGGGTTTGTAACAGTGCTGTTGGGCTGCCAGGGCAGTCTCAGGCTGTACTCTGACCTTGGTTTCTTCCCTGAAGTTTCCACATCTCTTTCCTTAAGAGCCATATCCAGATCCTGCTTCTCTCCAAGCAGTTTGTCCAATGGAATGAAATACTGATGCAGCTGGAAATGGCCAAGGAAGCAAAACCTGTGGCAGAGTGATGATGCTCTTGCCTTCATCCTGCCACTGCTTACCTGAGTGACTGCTGCAAGCGAGTGGCTGGTCCTCGTTCAGAGAGTTGATATCTGTGCCTTGCCTGATCAGGCTAGAGCCTGGAGTTTCTCCTAGCACAAAGGTCTTGAGTTGATTAGTTTTGATAGGGTCCTAAACCCTCCTGCTTAGTAAGAAATAGACTAGCTGTGTGTGACCTGGGAGCCCTGCAGGAATGGGGCAGGATCCTAGCAGGGAAGTCCAGAGGGGCTTGGCTGTTTGTGTGATCCCGCTGTGGGGTCAGTGCTCTCACCTTGTCAGCAAGCTCACCTCTGGGCAAACCATGGCAGGGCTACAAAGCCTGCATAAAGCACTCTGGGTGCCTGGAAAGCTCTGCTGTCTAGGCTGGGACTTAATATTCCTCCTGGTCAGGTAATGGGGAGTAGTTTGAGGCTGCTTCAGCAACACCACGTGAACAAAATTCTTCACACAAATTCACTCACACGTGTCAAGGGAGAGCAGGACAGAGCTGTCCTGTGAATCAGCCGCACTTCCTCTTACCTCTTCCAGCTCCCGGGGCAAGCAACTGCCGTCACCCATCGCGTGAAACTAGTAGGGCCACGACCACAGGGGCGCCGCTGTGGCTATTGCCCCGGAGTGACGCCAGGTGAGGGCGGTGCCAGGGCGATGCGCACCACCGCCCCCT
>NW_010170235.1:1794-2007 GCF_000695765.1 Mesitornis unicolor | reverse complement strand
TCTTGTGGCGAGGTGCGTGCCGAGGCGGCTGCAGGTGACAGCCATTCCTACACCCCCACCCCTGCTGTAGTGACGACCGGCCTCCTCCTGGGACCCTATAGGGGCACCTGGCCTCCTCACAGATACTCATAGTGGGGCCTGTCACCCCCCCCGCTTCCCGTCTGCCTCATCCCCCACAGCAGCGGCCTGGACCCCCCTCCAGCCCCCCAAGGA
>NW_010170235.1:1182-1705 GCF_000695765.1 Mesitornis unicolor | reverse complement strand
GGAACCTGTCACACCTGCTCCCCCATCCCAATAGCAGTGGCTTCACTGAACACACTCATCTGTCCCGTTTGCGACCCCTCAGCAGTGCATTGGTCTTCCTAACCTGTACGGCAGAGAGCGCAACCTTTCTGGCCATCCTCGTAGCAGCCCACATCCCCATTCCCGGCAGCAGGGGTGTCCCCAGCTCCTATTGCAGTGCCCAGTGCTGTTCTTCCCCAGCAGAGCAAGGTGCATGCTGGGCCCCCTAGCACCGATGGTGGCCTGCTACTATAATGGTGGTGATGCCCTCATGGGAGGGCACATGCTTCCAAGTACAGAGAGGGGTAATTGACCTGCCATATCTCACAGAATCATACAGAATCACAGAATGTTAGGAGCTGGAAGGGGCCATAGGGGATGGGGTACAAGATGCTGGCTCTGGTTGAAAGAGGGCTCACAAGTCTACAGATAACAAAGCCTTAGTGCTGGGTGCTTGGGCACCTTGGGCTTTCCATGGTGGGAAGGGTGGGGTGCCCTACACAGA
>NW_010170235.1:551-1151 GCF_000695765.1 Mesitornis unicolor | reverse complement strand
AGTAAAGAAGTGTGGTCAAAAACCAGTTGGGGGGGGGGGGAAGACAACCCTGATGGAATAGCATTGCAGTATGTGGATGACAACTTGCTGGCCGCCAAGACTTGGGGAGAGTGTCTGCAGATGACCATAAGCCTACTGAATTTTCTGGGACAAGGAGGATATCGTGTGTCGAACAGCAAAGCCCAGGTAGGAAAAGAGACTGTAAACTAGCTGGGTTTTGGGATTTCACAGGAACAACGGAGACTGAGAACTGACTGAAAAGAAGCAATATGCCAGATGCCAGAACCAAGAACTGTACGAGAGATGAGAGCTTTCCAGGGCATGGTCGGATGGTGCAGACTCTGGATTCTCAACTATGGGCTGCTGGTAAAATCACTTTATGAAACTTCGAAGGGATCAAAGGAGAATCATCTGCTATGGACCCCTGAATGCCAGGTACCCTTTAAGAACTTGAAAAAGGCTTTAATGTCAGCACCTGCCCTGGGACTGCCTGATTTGTCCAAACCTTTTGAGTTGTTTGTACATGAGCATCAACACCTTGCCCTGGGCGTGCTGGCTTAGAGACTGGGAGCAACTGGACAAGAGCAAAAGGGGGGACAC
>NW_010170235.1:0-468 GCF_000695765.1 Mesitornis unicolor | reverse complement strand
CCCAAGACGCATGCTCAAATACCAAGTTGTCCTGTTTGAACAGGATGATGTGGAACTTAAAATTACTGCAGTGATCAACTCAGCAATATTCTTGAACTCAGAGCCATGATTGGCTGATAAAACTGCTGAAGAGGTGACAGAATAAAGCATCCTTGCATTGGTACCAGTAAAACAGGTAAAGTCCCAATTCTGAAACCTAATTATAGTGAGACAGATACTGTTAAAAGCAACCACAAATGGGGAGGGTTGGTTTATAACACCAGAAGTTGGTAGAAAAGAGACATGAGGAAACACACTGAGGTAGTGAAGCTATGATTTCTATTCTGCAAGAATCGATTATATGTGTAGGGATGACTGGGATAGTAAAATCTGTAACAGCAAAATGTCCCACTTGTTTGAAAAATAATCCAGTGAAGAGAAAAAGGCCACCCCCAGGAATGACTAGGCAGGGAAATTCTCCTGGAGATT
>NW_010170234.1:0-17868 GCF_000695765.1 Mesitornis unicolor | reverse complement strand
CCTGAGATTCTGTGATTCTGTGATTCTGAGGAACGTGTGGCACCTGGGGCTTGGAGTGTAGAAGTGACAAGGACCAGGTGGGAAATGGGGTTTTTGTCTGAGAAACAGCGTTTTGGAGAGGGGAATCACAACAAGAGGGAATTTTGCTGAACCAAAGTGCGATGATCCAGAGTTTTGACTGAAGTGAAATGATTTGATGTGTCAAAACCCTGTTCTTCATTCTGAGTTGGTGTTTTGAAATGAAAAGTGTTGTTTTGTCTTCAAATATTGATGTGAAATGAAGTTTTTCACTTATTCTCCCAATCAGGAAGACATGGGTGAGATGAAAAAAAAAAAAAATCATCATTAAAATTGATGTTTTACCACAGCCAGGCTTTTATTCAGAGGAAACCATCTTTTCTAACGGGAAAAACACTGTGCGGTAAAAATGTTCATTTCTGATAAGAAATGTGGCCAGGGCTGACCAAAGCTGTGCTGGTGTTGGCAGCGTGGGGATGAAAGCATCCCAGCCCTGTCCCTGCTGGGTCCTGCGTGGTCAAGTGTGGCCAGAAATTCACCTTCCAACGTCTCAAGAGGAAAGGGAACATTTCAGGCTGTGTCTGAAAGAGAGAAAAAGACTCAAGTTTCTGCTGTTTGCTTCCCTGTGTGAAATCCAGCCCCCCAAAACCCAGGCAGGTTTGCTGCTGGCAGAGCTCGGGCTTGTGGCTTTATTTGCTTTCTGTGCAATACCCACAGCACGTGTTGCAGCATCCTGGGTGGGAATTGAGCTGCTTGTGAGCTGAAATTGAAAATTATAGTTTGTCGTGTGTGTTTGGGAGAGAAAGAGAGGTTTATGAGAGGGAAGTGCGTGTATGTGCCTGCACATGCGTGTGACAAGAGTCTTTGTATGGAAGTGTGTGTGTGTGTGTGTGTGTGTATATATGTGTATATATATATATATATGTACATACACACTGAGATACTACAAACCAGATAATATTTCTGGAGGGAACTGAGGCTGATCACCAAAGAGAAAGCCTTGGTAGTATGGAGAGAGCAAATCCAGCCGCTTTTTGACCCTCTTTTATCCTTTCCTTTGGGGGATGAGGGTGAATGCGTGGCCCAGCCACCTTCTCATTGCCCTCCACCTCCTGTCCATCTCCCAGCTTTGCTCTATCCTTGCAGGTCCAGGCGAACGTGGAGAAGTCCTTGACGCTCTTTGGGCAGCTCCTGAACAAGAAGCACTTCTTGCTGACCTTCATCCGCACCCTGGAGGCTCAGCGCAGCTTCTCCATGCGGGACCGCGGCAACGTGGCGTCCCTCATCATGACGGCGCTGCAGGGTGAGATGGAGTACGCCACAGGTGTGCTGAAGCAGCTCCTCTCTGACCTCATCGAGAAGAACCTGGAGAGCAAGAACCACCCCAAGCTGCTCTTGCGGAGGTGAGCGTCCATCCGAGAGGTGGAAGCTGTGAGACAGGCTCTTGTGAGCGTGGGTGTCCTTTAGGGATGCCATCAGTGATGGCTTTGGTGTTGGCTATGGGTCTGTGGTCAAGCATTTCCTTTCCTGTCTGCTTGCATGTGTGAGAGGGATGTAAGGACCCACCTGGAGAACATCATAGGGTGTTCTCACTCTGGTTTGGTTCATGTGGGTTCATGTCTGGTCAGGAGGGAGCAACGTGGGCTCCGCAGAGAGGATGCAGGCTGGTGTTAGATGCTGTTGCGCATCACTGCAGTGATGCTTCCGCCCTCACTCACTTCTCCAGGTGACTGAGTGGTCCCCACATCTCTCAATGCACGGAGCAGCTCTTGCCTTGCTGCGTGGGAATTTTGCTGGGGAAGCCAAGCAGATCTCTGCAAGCTGGGAGTCTCACCAGGGCCGGAGGGAGCGCGAGCAGGAGGCAGTGTGCCAAGCCCTGCCGTGAGCCTGCCGCTCCCATCAATATTTAACGATAGCTCTGAGCTCTCCTTCATCACGGGCTGATGAATATTGAAAGATACACCAAGTACCGAACAAAAACAATTAATAAGCTCTACCAGCCCTGCTCCAGGCCCTCCATGTGCTGTCTTCTCCCTCTGCACACTTGATGTGCCTCCCCATCTCAGCCTCCAGCAGAGATGCAGGGATGGCTGAGAGCCATGGGGCTGCCATCTCACCAGAAAGGTGACATGAAGAAAACCAGAGCATCTTTCAAACACAAACCAACGTCCATGATGTGGCCAGACCAGGCCAAGCCTGGTGGGTTTGGTGTGCCTCGCCTCAGAGAAGAGTGTGAACTGGTCTCAGTTACATCCCTGCTACCTTCCCTCAGCTGCTTGCTTACTCTCTCTGCTTCGTTTATCACATTACAAGGGTGCCCGTGATTTCTCAAAGCACCTTATTAGCAATGTATCAGAGAGGGGATGTGGTGGGTTTTAGCGGTGCCCACCTCTGTCCCCCATCCCTGTTCCCTGAGCGCATCCTTAGGCTTTTCCCTTCTTCCTGTCCCTCCACCACACCAGGCTTCACTGAAATATTTAAACTGCATTTCCAGCTTCTGAGCCTCTCGGAGCAACACGAAACCGCTGCCATTGGAGCAAAACTCTGGAATGAAGCAAATCAATAAAATATAAATAAAAGGCAGCGCGCAGAGGCCAGCAGCTGCAGTGGCTGAGCCGTGGGAGCAGTGCAGGGGCAGAGCCCAGCCCTCACCAGCACATCAAGAGCTGAGGGCTATCGGTCCTGAGCCCTGGAGCCTGGGGGAGGCTTAGAACAGGGATGAGGTCCCCTGGCCAATTCCTTGCTCATGGCTCCCTGAATGATGCTTAAAAGAGATTTTGTTCTTCCTGCAGCTGTGGCATGGAGCAGGCGATGTCCAGGGCTGTGTTTCCTCCATCCTTGTGATTAGCCCTGCTGTTGGGTGCGAGAGTGTACTTACCAGCCAGGGCAACTGGATTAACATTGATCCAACTGGGCAGAGCTGTTATTTATTTATTTAGTTATTGGATAATCCCCCTGTTGCTGTGGCATCTGGCTCTGTCACGGATAAAGACAAACATCTGCTGGATCCTGGGTGCTGCCACTCGGATGAGTGGGGTAGGGGGGTTATGTCTGTTGAAGGGCTTCAGTCCACCCCTCCTTGCTTTCCCCTGCACATCCCTTTCCTTCTTGCTCTTTTGCTTCCCTGTGATGGATTAATTTTTCCCGGTGGGGTGCAGGAAGGTTTCCCTGGTCTGGGGGCTCAGGTGTTACCATCCCTTAGTGATTTAAGGAGGGTTGTGCTTTTCCAGGGAAAGCAAAAAGGACTGAGCCCCATTAGCACAAGAGAAAGCCTTGCATGGGACCATGGGACTCTGAGTCAGCTTGAATAAACTCTAGGAAAGTGGATTTCCTACCCCTGGAAATGCTACTTTCCCATCTGTGGGGCACAGCATTGTGCATTGGGATCTTCCTGGTAGCTCTGAGGTCTGAGTTCCTTCTGGGTTTTGTCTCTCGAGTCAACCCCTGATGCAACAGGAACACTTGTGAGTTATTTGTGTGCTTTCAGGCGCACCTGCGTTTGCAAGTGGCTGATCTGATGATTAATGACTGGATAAGCTGAAGCAGTGTAACTGGAAAGGTTCGGGGGATGGCTGGTGTTTTTACTTTAAAGGGAGTGAAAGCTGCTTTAAAAATAATGTGTCACCCTCAGCTTCCCCCATGCCAGGCTGTCCCCTGGTTCCAATGGGATGCAATGCAAGAAACAAACTTCATTTAAGTAGAAGGTAGCAGGGAGAGGTGGAAAGGTGGCCATCCCCTGGGCAAGACTCCCCATGGGACAAAGTCGTGCTCGGCTCTCTCTGGATCTCCAAATACACCAGAAACCAATTTACTGCTCCCTTCTGAGGGGCTGCTGTGGCTCAGCCTTGCAGATGAGCAGGCTTTTCACTGCAGCTTTTGCTGTCTGCTTGTGCCTCTTTGCATGCAGGCTCCTGCCTTTCCAGATGTGACCTTTTAAAGCCCCAAAATAATTTAGCCACAGTCCAGGACTGAGGTGACAACAGGTGAGATCAGAGACCTTTAACGATGGCTTTGCTCTGCCTTCCCTACAGAACGGAGTCGGTGGCAGAGAAGATGCTGACAAATTGGTTCACGTTTCTGCTGTACAAGTTCCTGAAGGTGAGTTTGGGAAGGGCTGGCAGCCCTGCATGGACAGGGAGGTGGTTGCTGCCTCTGGGATGAGCAGTGTGGTACCCAGAGCCTGGGCTGGTGTGTTCCTGAGTGCTGCTGCTCCCTCCTGGTGCAGAGATCCCTTCCCAGGCCTCCGTTTGTGTCTTGGGTTTTTGAGATCAGTGATTCTGGGTCTTGTTTTGGGGAAGGAGCTAAGATTGAGAAAGGAAATCCAGACTGGGATTGCTTAATGCACAGTGGGTTTGAGATCTTCATAAAAACGGTGCCTGGAGAAAGGATGAATGAAGCCGCTCAGCTGAGTCTTGAATCCCTTTGGAGTGGTCCCTGTTCCTCCCTTCTCGTCTCTGCCCAGGGAGCTGGTCCTTCTGTAGGCACGACTGTGTTTGGAGGCACGCAGCCGTTTTTGTGGGATTTCATCCCTCATTAAGATAAAGAGGGTTTGAACCATTTCCAGCCAAGAGATGAGCGCGAGCAGGAGCCTGTGCAGAACTCAAGTGATCGTCAACGAGAGGTGATTTATAATATCACTTGCATGCACTTGGCTTTTTGCCTCCATTGAGGGATTGCCCGTATCTGTACAAATCTCGCTGTAGCATGCGGGGAGATTGCTTTCCAGGAGTGTGAGAGGAGGAAAGCGGTGCTGTCTGTGGGGAGATGTCAAACCTCCTGACACCTCTTTGTGCTGGGGCTTTGCTCAGCAGTGGCCGTGCCCGGTGGGACATGGTAAGACCCTTGCAAATGGCTCATTGGACTCCTTGGGGTTGGTGGGATGGGCAGGAGCAGCTCTCACTGTGGATAAACTCCTTCAGGGCTCCTTGGAGTGGCCAATGTTGTGATTTTGCCGAGCAAAACGCAGTGCACAGCCTTCAGACACCCACAGTGGCGTTTGGAGACGTTGCCTTCGTGTGTAGTACCTGATGCCCTTGGCCTGCCCCTGGCTGGGCCACATGGGCAGGTGATGGGGACACGTTCACCTTGTTCAGAAACTGCTGTGGATCAGCTCACGTGCCACCGCTGTCCCATATCTGTCCTTGTACAGCCCTGTCCCCCTTCGGAGAGGCTACTGGGTGCAGGTCTGAGGATAAGGAGTAGCAGAAGGGAGAGGCAGGATGGGACCAGGGCAATGCCTTTTCATGAAGTCCTTGGCTAAGTCATGGCTTTGGCAGGAGAAATTCCCTCCAGTCTCTGGGTGGTAGCAGCAGGAGAGAAAAGCCTGATCTGGATGCACTGTTACAGGAGGAACATAGGCAGAGGGCTTGGGTAAACCTGGTGGATCATCTCCTTGAGGAAGTGGTTGAAACTCCATCACTTGGGTCACTTGAGTTAGACTGGAAGAGGCTTGAGGATGTGGTCGTGGCCTCTCCTGGGTCACCAGAGGAGACCCTCAGGGCCATTTCTGCCTGTCTCCTTATTCTGAGGATCACAGGTGGCATCAAAAGTAAGGAGAAACCCGTGGGGGAGATGGAGAGGTATCACAGCAGACAGCTTGCCAGCAGGGAAACATATGCCTTGCACCCAGCCATGGTAATCATCTGTGTAAATTGAGGCAGGGGACGTGTGACCAGCTGCTGGATCAGCTCTCGGCAAACCTGCCCGGAGCAGGGCCAGGTGCTTGGCATCGCGTGGCCGTGGTGTGGGGGGATGAGGGACGGGCGCGGGGCCAGGACAGCCACCCCTGCCCAGGCCCAGCAGCATGGGGAGCCAGCAAGGGCTGGGCCTTTCATTGAGCCCCTGCGGTAGCATTTATCAGACTGTTAATGAGCCCCCCCGGGGGCAGGGAGAGGGATGGATTGAGACAAGCGCTGAAAAATGTGCGATATTAGGTGCCTGATGAGCTAGATCTAGTCAATAAGAGTGAGCGTCGGCTGCTCGCCTCAGCCTGATTCCCGCACACCAATGCATGCCTGGGGGTGTTTGCAGTTGCCCTCGCATGGAGAGATCTCCCCCCCACAAACCTCCCCTTGCTCAAGCCCCCAGCAGGGAGCAAACTGCATTGGGCACGGCTGTGTTTTGGGGACAGGCTGCCCCCATCAACCTGTGGGGCCATCCACCATCGCAGCGGTCCCCTCTTGTGTCTCACCTGATGGAGATCATCTCAGGGTGGTGGTTTCTGCATTCACTGTTCATTCTGGTAGTCTTTGTCAGAGCTGAGCCCTAAACCATCCCCAACACCTCATCCCTCAGTGAGCTGTGACCTACGGCGGTGTCTGGGCCCAGGTCTGCAGGAATCAGTGGGGTCGGTCAGGTTGGGAGTGAGGGTTTGCATTTTAAGGCTAGGACTCACATTTAGGACAGGTGGGGAAGCCAAGCTGTGATGGAGGCGATGCCGTGATGCCCAGAGTGCAACCAGGCCGATTTTACTGATTTTACCTTACCGTACCCTTGCTGGGCAGCTGGTACAGCGCAGTGTGGCACCTACCTTGGGTCTCTCACTTCTCCAGGCTGACTTAATGAAGCCAAGTTTGCAAATGGAACATAATTTCAAAGACGGGCGTGTTGTCGGAAGGTCTGGGGATGATGTATGCCTGTTCCTGCTCGTTAGCAGCTGTCTCTTTAATTACCGCAGATGCTAACGAGATACTAACAGCATATGGTGACAGGGAGAGCAGCCACACTTTGCACCAAAGTACAATTTATTTGCAAGTCGGCTGGGAGGGAGGGGCGAGGGCTGGTGGGGTAAAACCTGCTGGGACTTCTCCCTGTTTTCCCTGCTCTGGATCTCTGTGTCTGGAAGGGCAGGGCTCACTGGGATGCAGCTTGGTGGAGAGGTTGGGTCCTGGTTGAGAAAGAGGTGTCCATTTCCAGTCTTCCTTTGCCAGCTCATGGCTCCAGGCTGGTTGATGCCTCCAGCCTTGGTGGGTCCTTTTCTGGTTTTGAGGCACTTCAGTGCCAGCATCTTTGGGGGAAGTGTTTGGTCCAGTTGCCCTCTCCCACCTGGGACAGATGCTGGTGTGGCTCTGGCTGTAGACTACAGGATGCTGATATGGCAGCTGGCTCTGACTATGGGGGACATGGAGGTGGCAAGTGGTTTAACTGTAGGAAAGCGCATTGCTTGGTCCCCTCCATCGGCTGGAGACTTGGTGTAGGGTTGTCAGTCCTCAGACCCAACCTGCTCTTTGCTAGCCCTGAATTAACCTTTTTAGCTCGTTTTTGGCCCGTTGAGTGAGCAGAATCCACCAGGGAGTGTCTGGGAAGCTGAGCCTGGGTGTTGATAAGTGAGGGAATAACCTCCAGCAGGCTTGAAAGGAGAGCATGAGTTTGTTCACGGGATGAATTTTGCCACATGTCCTCGCAGCCTTGAGATTCTTTATAAAGCCACGTATGGGGCTGGATGCTGCAAGGCCACAGCAGCTTCTGCCATGGTGGTGGTCCCTGAAAGGTAAAGCTGGTGCCTGGCACCTTCTCTCCCCTCTCCCTCCATCCCCTGCTCGCAGGAGTGGGCTGGGGAACCGCGCTTCATGCTCTACTGTGCCATCAAGCAGCAGATGGAGAAGGGACCCATTGATGCCATCACAGGAGAGGCTCGCTACTCCCTCAGTGAAGACAAGCTGATCCGGCAGCAGATCGACTACAAAATGCTGGTTAGTGCAAGCGGGAGCCTCAGGGGTGCTGGTGCTTACCAGGACTGTCAGGTCCAGCTGAGATGGCCCAGGATTGTTTCTCTGATGCCTTTCTGGGAATAGTTGGAGATTTGGGGATTGGAGGGGAGAAATGGGGAGAAAGGGGAGCAGGAATATGCCACGTGTCTGCCTTGGAGGTGGACAGCATGGCCTGTAGACAGCGTAGCCCTGTGTCTTTGGACCTGCTGTTATAACCAGCGTGTCACATCCTCTCACTTGAGTCTTTCTGCCCCCGCTGTGCTGCACAGACCCTCAACTGCGTGAACCCCGAGAACGAGAACGCCCCAGAGATCCCGGTCAAGGTGCTGAACTGCGACACCATCACGCAGGTGAAAGAGAAACTGCTGGATGCCGTCTACAAGGGGGTGCCCTATTCCCAACGACCCAAAGCTGGAGACATGGACCTGGGTAAGAGAAAGGCAGACCGACACTAGTCATGGGGTTCAAGAGGTGGTGGGAGGGCTCTTCTCTTGATGCCCAGACTGTGCCCCTTCCCTTGCCTTTGTGCTCCAAGCCCGCCACTAACCACGAGCCCTTCTCCGTTGTGGGGACAGAGTGGCGGCAGGGCAGGATGGCCCGGATCATCCTGCAGGATGAAGATGTCACCACCAAGATTGACAATGACTGGAAGAGGCTGAACACCCTGGCCCACTACCAGGTAAGGCTGTCTGTGGTGGACAACACGGAGCGGTCACCGGCTGCTTTGAGTGTGAGGACCTCTTCTCCCTCCTCAGCTTGGTCAGGGCCTGGGATGGAGGTCTGCAGTCACTTTTCTGCGTGGTCCCCACATTTATGGTCCTTCCATTCAAGAAGACATTGAATGGGGCATCTTCAGGACTCATAGAGGCTGATTCCTGCTCTGACCTTGCTTTGCCATTTTCATACCAAGGTTTCTGGTGTGTTCTGACCCAGGGGTAGATGTGTAGACCTCCTCTGCAAGAGATGGATGTCCCTGGGGTGGGATGTGGTGTAGCTTCATTCCTTCCTGCTGCGGGGCTGTTCCTGCTGTGCCTCTCTGGTGTTACCACCCACTCACGCTGTCTCTGTCCCCAGGTGACGGATGGCTCTTCGGTGGCCCTGGTGCCCAAGCAGAACTCGGCGTACAACATCTCCAACTCCTCCACCTTCACCAAGTCCCTCAGCAGATACGGTGAGCGTGCGGGGACGTCCTCCGCTGTGCTGCCAGGGGAGGCGGCACCAGGCTGGGCTTGCAGACCGAGCCACAGGGCAGGTGATTGTAATTGAGAACAAGGTCCTTCAAACCCCCAGCTCCCCTGCGCCGTGCCGTTTGTTCTGGTGTCACAGAGGGAGCAGATGCCCTCGGAGTCATTGCTCTTTGCAACACTCGGGGGAGAAAGACACGTGCCAGATGGCTGCTGCTCAGGGATCCCCTCCCTTTTATTCCCCTGAAATCTACTTAGAACAGGCACAGAGGCACTTTGCACTTAAATGAGCAGAGTCGAGGACTCCAGCGAATGTGCTGGCAATTGTGCTTCAGCCTTGGGTTGGAAAGGGAATAGCATGGTCAGCTCAGACCCACACAGGAGGCATCTGTGGTCCTGGCAGCAGAGACTGGATCCCACAGCTCCTGTTTGGTGATGTGGGGAGGGAAGGGGGATGATGGGGCTGGTGGTGAGTTGTAGATGGGCAAGGGTATGAGCATCCCCCCATGCTTGGTGCTTACAGAGAGCATGCTGCGGACAGCCAGCAGCCCCGACAGCCTGCGCTCGCGGACGCCCATGATCACTCCCGACCTGGAGAGCGGCACCAAGCTCTGGCACCTGGTGAAAAACCACGACCACATGGACCAGCGGGAGGGCGACCGGGGCAGCAAGATGGTCTCCGAAATCTACCTGACCCGCCTGTTAGCCACCAAGGTATGGCACAGAGACACAGAGCTGCCACGTAGCTTTTCGGATCTGCATGGGGAGGGATAGTGATTCAGGTTGTCCAAAAGTGGTAAGCGCTGCTTTTTTTATTAGCTGCCTGCTTCAGCACAGGAGGAGCTATGCTCTTGGTCTTTGGGCTTTCCTGAGCTGGAGGTGATGTTTTTGGATGTCAAAACCCTCAATGAACAGCCCTTGAATGGATTTTCCTATTTGCTTTTTGCACCCTTTGGCATTTTTAATGTTTCCTGTATCCTTGAGCAGCTGCAAAGCAGAGATGCCCTGAGGCAGGCACCTCATCCCCTTTGGTGTTTGGGAGAAAGCTGCAAAATCAGTGATGTGGGAAAGGTAGTTAACATTTAACCCCTTCCCTCAGCACACACAAAACCATCTCTAGTGCCAAGCAGGTGCTGTGTGTGTGAGATGAGAGGAGCAGCGGGCAAATTTGATGAAAAGGCCGAACTTTGGTTAAAGGCCCATCACTCTGCTGGTGCCGGGCATTGCTGAGCACCCTGTTCTCTCTCTCCTCCCCAGGGCACCCTGCAGAAGTTCGTGGATGATCTGTTTGAGACCATCTTCAGCACAGCGCATCGTGGGAGCGCGCTGCCCCTCGCCATCAAGTACATGTTTGATTTCCTGGATGAACAGGCTGATAAGCATCAGATCAACGATTACGATGTCAGGCACACCTGGAAGAGTAACTGGTAATGGAGGGGGTGCTGGGCAGGGGGGTAGCGATACCACAGCAAATGATACTTCCTACCCCTTCCACAGGGAGCAGAAATATGTCCCTGGAAATGATCCAGGACAAGAGAGGCCCATATCTCTCTATTTCGTGTGTGGGTAAAGCCCTTGCATGCCTTCCTGCAGCAGAAAACATCCCAGGAATGCAGTGCTCCCTCAGCCAATCTGTCCCCAAATCCTGGCCACCACGCTCCCCCTGACGGCTGCAGTCACCGCAGTGGCTCTGTTCCCACCTCACCGTGAGCAAACACCACTCGGGCTTCTCTATGCTCCGGAGATGCCAGCCCCAGTTCTCATCCTGACTGTCCTAAAGGTGTTTCCACGCTCCCTTTCATCATTCAGCTGAGCATGCCCTGGCAAAGTAATGGCTCTCTGAGAAGGGAGAGGAAGCAGTGGCTGAGACCCCCATAGGTGCTGATGAGACCCCTGTATGTGCCATGCTGAGGCCGGGGCTCACAGGCGTTGGCTTCTGCTCCACAACTCCCCCATCTGCGTTTTTCTCTTCTGCTGCCTCACTGATTTCATCTCTCTGATCTTGCCGTTACTGGAGACGGGTATGTACGTTCCCGTGTCTGGCATTTGTTAAATGGCAGCCAAATTGCTTTTGTATAGTTCAGTAACTGTTGGCAATTAGCAGGGCAGGAAAAGAAACATTTTTAAATGGAGATGTGAGGGTGCGGAAGTGCTTGGAACTGATTTATAACTCAGCTTTCTATATTAAAAGAAGGAACGAAAAGCAAAAGAGGAGAAAAAAAGCCCTGCTCCGCAGGGGCTGGGCACGCAGGCTCCTGCATACTAATGCTTGTGCTTATCTCTGGGCGCTAATTCGATGTGTGGAGCTAATTTCTCGAGGCCATTGCCTTCACAAATGAAATATGTACATGCACCCGGTACCCTCATTAGGAAAGTCCTGGGGAATGAAGTGTGTTTTGTCTAAGATAAAAAGCGTTTGCTGTGTGGTGGTGCTGAGGGATGACAGAGTGGAGAGGCTTTCTGATGGGGGAAGACCCTGAGATGCCCCTGGGAGAGGAGAGGGGCGGCAGGATTGGGAAATGGAGCCAGGGAGGTTGGCACATGTGTTGGTATGCAGCAAACATCCCATCAGGAGACCCACTGCCTCTACAGCCCAGGGCTTCATTCCCAGCATCTGAGGCTGCCTAAATTCTTCTCTGGTGCTAAATGTGCTAATGAGTCCCTGGAGGAGTCCAGTTAACCACAGGAGATGTGTGAAATGCCACACGGCGCTGCAGACAAGGCTTAGTGGTGCAAGAGGAGGGGACCATGCCTGGCTCTGCAAGGGCTCTTCAGTCCGAGTGCATGCTTGGAGAAACCACAGAGCTGAGGAATTTCTCCAGGGAGAGCTGTGGCTGTGTGGGGGTGGGTGGAGGAGGTGGTGTTGCCATGGGGCAGAGGGGAACAGCCGTTTACCCCGGGTTGGTTGCAGTCTCGGGGTGCTGGGAAGAGCATATCCTGCCCAATTCTGAGTGATGAGGAGCTCCTCCTCCAGCGTGTGCACTGGCTGCCACATGGGGCTCGGTTCAGGTGCCGACTTCTGTTTCCTTCTTCCCTCAGTCTACCTCTACGTTTTTGGGTGAATGTGATTAAGAACCCCCAGTTTGTGTTCGACATTCACAAGAACAGTATTACTGATGCCTGCCTCTCCGTGGTGGCTCAGACATTCATGGACTCCTGCTCAACTTCTGAGCACAAGCTAGGAAAAGACTCTCCTTCCAACAAGCTACTGTACGCCAAGGACATCCCCAACTACAAGAGCTGGGTAGAAAGGTGAGTAGGCTTGGCAATAGGGCCTTGTGTCACTTGGAGGGCACATACGTGGGTGTGGGGACTTGGGTTTTTGGGAGGACTCCTCTTGGTTGCTGTGTGAAGAGGGACCATACCAGCGCTTGCACGAGGTGGTCCTCTCGTTTGGGAGATGATGCTTTCTCGTGACTGTCTCCTGGAATGAGTGGCAGTGAGTGTTTGACGGAGCAGTTTATGACTTGCTTAAGGAGCGCTAAAAGCAACCTCCGCTTTTAGGTTGTCTGATGTTTTCTGTTGTGAAATCTTGGTCGGTGCTAGGGAATTGCTAACACCTCCCTTGATTGCTTTCGAAGAGCAGTGAAAAGTCAGCCTTGGACTAGAGAAGCAGCTTTTTTTGTACCACAACAAACCCGGGTTTTGCTGAAACGGTTGGAAATTACCATTTCCCGTATCTCATCCATCAGCACATCTCACCTGGGACACTGATGAGAACACCTGCTCCGAGGTGGTGCTTGGGCTGCTGTCACCGTGCCAAGGAGCGGGGAGAGGAGCAGGTCCCCCAGCTCCTCCTGACACCCTCCACGGTCACTGGTAGCTGATGAGGGACGTCCTTCTGTCCCGCTGCATTAATGCGATGTTAAAGGTTTGGGGTTTGAATGCTACTGATTGCAAATTGATGCGCTCATGCACAATGCTGTTTTTAGCTTTATCCTTTTGGGAGAGAAACCTAGGAGATGTCCTCCAAATAGAGCTGCTGTTAAATGTTGCTGTGTTGTAAAGTGGGACTTCATCGAGCTTGAAAAGTGGCAGATTTCAGGTTGCTGATGCGACTTTTCCCTTGTGCTGATAAGAACTGAGGACCCTTCCCTTTTTCAGCATGTGGACCAGATACAGAATGAACCGAATGAAAGAAGCCCAGGCAACAATAAGCGTTGTATTTTCTATTTTGTGTGGGACTTGATGGCCTAGGTCATCCTTTGGATGTACTGCTTGTACACAGTTATTTTTGCTATATCACTGGGTCGTGCCTGGTGCTTTGCACGTACAAAGACAAGCTTCTTCCCTTGAGGAAGACAGGGCTCAGATCAGAAAAACCCTGAAATATGATGGCTGAGACGAGGTATGAGCTGCATTGAAATAGGAGAAAATTCTCTGCACGGGGCTTGGAGGGGACTTTGGAGTGGGGTCCTATAGGAACATCACCAAGTTTGTAAGGTGAATTTCTCAAGATTTGCCATCTCTGTAACAAAAAATACTCAGCTCTATGTGTGCCTGGAGGAAAAAAAAAGGTATAAAACCATCCTGAAGTGAAGCATTGGTCTAGACACACTGTGTCCCCAGCGAGGAGGCGAGCGGTCTCACTGGTGACACAGACTCTGCCATTGCTCACTGCCCATACGGCCCCAGAGGCACCCGAGCAGGGGACAGAGCTGCCCCACACATGGTGTGACTCTTCCCCCGCTCCCCTGCTGCAGAGATTTATGGCAGAATTGGCATTTCTGGCTTTTTGATGGCTGTTGTTGCCTAGCTTTCCAGAGGCAGGACAGGAGCTATGCGTGGGACAGGTCTGTCTGGTCCAGGCATCAGCTGGAAAAGGGCATCCTGGCAGGCTGAGGTGAAGGATTTGGGAGGTGGGGAGCCTGGCGAAACCCAAGGGTGCTGCTGCCAGGGTCATGGCTGTGGGAGGTGGCCTCTGGGAATGGTAGGTGTGATTGGGAGCTCGGTCCACAGGAGCCATGCACACTTGTATTGAAAAGTGCTGGTTTCCTGCCTTCCTTTGTGTCATGATAAAACCTGGGATGTAAAACTGCTGACTGTACCTGGACAACTTCTTGTGGCAACTACAAAAGCTTTCATCTTCAGCAGGTCTCCCTTGTACGTTCATCTCCCATGAGTCCCTTCCTATGGGACACTTCACCTACGGGATTAAAAGGTGGTCAGGAGGATCTCCATGGGTTTTCTTTGCTAACTAAAGCTGGCTGGAGCTGAGAACATTGGGCATATTGTCCCTAATATTCTTCAGCACAGGTAGAATTAATGTCAGCTTTAGGAGCCATCACTCCGGGGGTGATATCTGTAGCAGCATAGTGGACTCCTTGATGCCTGCTTTAGTCAGGGGTCCTCAGCTCAGATCAGTGCTCCTGGCAGCACCCAGGAAATCTCTCGCATCACTTTCTGGGTGTGAATGAGCCTCCTTGTAAAAACTGCCCGAGTATTTTATCACTGAGTTCAGCACCGTGGGATGGAGCGGATCCTTGTATTCATCTCCTCAAGTGGTCTTGCTGCCATCTGGTCCTATCTGAGTGCTTCAGCTGTGTTCCACCTCAGCATTTGGCTGATGATGCTAATGATGCTAATCACTGTACCAGAAACTTCCCAGAGCCATTCGAGGAATCACAAGGAGTAAACCAAACCTGGGAGAGACTGGGACTCTGCATTTCCAGCTGCTGGGAGCAGCCAGGGCCGTTTGCTTTGGGTAGTTTGTTTTTTAAGTGGACACAGCCTTGGTTGCTGAAGGGACTTGGGCAGCCAATGTACTGGTGTGTCTGCTGCAGTGGGACACTGAGGCTTTGCTCTCCCTGGGTGTTGATGAAACGGTATATTCTGTTTCTCTGCTGCAATTCTGGACAGTCTCAGCTGTGTGTGGGTTTCCCTGTATTTGCTGAGCGTATCAGCAAGGCAGCTATGGGATGGAACTGCGAATCTTCAGGCGTTCTAGGAAATGTAAGGTATTATCTCACTGGTAGCAACCGTTGGAGAAGATGTGAACCCATCCCCTTCTGTCTGTCCCTGTATCAGACCCGCTCTTCTGTTTCTCCTTCGCAGATATTATGCAGATATTGCTAAAATGCCAGCGATCAGTGACCAGGACATGAGCGCGTACCTGGCGGAGCAGTCGCGGTTACACCTCAGCCAGTTCAACAGCATGAGCGCACTGCACGAGATCTACTCCTACATCACCAAGTACAAGGACGAGGTAAGATGTGGCGATGCAGAGTTAAGCCTGGGCTGCGAGCCGAGACGCTTTGCCCTTGCTTCTGTAGCCCCCTGCTTTTTCCTATAGAAAAACACCCTGTGAAATGCGGGAGAATGAAGTCCACGTCTGTTCTCAAGCTGGCAGGGAAGGAAAGGTTTGGGAGGCGTGGAGCCAGGCGCTGGTGTAGGCAGCGCTTTGTTCTCCTTATTTTCTGCAGTGAGTAATGTAGGAAACACCTATTTTTCTACGTATCTTTCTACATATTTGGCATGTGAGCTCAGCAGGGCTGCAGAGTTTGTGACGTTATCTCAGAGTGCCTCCTCTCCTGTCCACCACTGCGGTGTTACCAGTGCAGTGTGATTATACAGGCGGCGTCTGGCTCTGCTCCTCGGGGTTGCTGGAGGATGTGGCGGCCTCCTCAGTGCTTTGTGGAGATCAGTAAGAATGGTTAGAAACTCTATTGTAGCTTGTACAGATTAACTTGGTAAAGCACTGCTCAAATCCACACCCTGCGTCTTTTTATTAAAGCAATAAAATATGTAACTACAGTAAAATATGGATCTATCCATATAACGGGGTAGTGTAGGTTTTTATTGTCCTGATGAAGTGGACTGACAGCTGTGTTTGAATGGTGGCTTGTTTAGATGACAGAGTGCCAGAACATCTCCTTGCTTTTGAGCCGGCTGCTCACCCGCAGGGATTGGAAATGGGGTCCTTGCCGTACCCCGCAGCAATCCCAAAGGCATCTCCCGGTGCCTCTTTAGGATGTCAATGCAGGGAGTCCACGGGCAGCTCATAGCAGATCCAGCCCCTTGGGTCTGAGGTCTGGCATCGTGGTGGCCAAAATCCTCATGGAGCTGGGTGCTTTGCAGGGGTGAGGAGGAGGAGGGGTGGGAGGAAACCCTGGTGCTTGGGAAGGTGCCACGTGGTGGTCACTGTGCAGCTGGTGGCTACAAGTCCCCCAGGCCTTGAATAAATCCACCAAGGCCTGAGTGAGAGCAGGGTGGGAACCCCATGGCATTAATGGGCTGCCCTTTAGGGACACAGGTCCTCTTCTTGCCCCCTCACGGCATCCTGACATCTGTTGAGTGTCTTGCTGTTGCCTGCTCCCTGAGCATCACAAGTGTGTTCACAGCTCTCAGGAACTTCTTTTTATTATTTGTAATGGGATTAATAAATCGCAGCTGTTCCCTTTGTTTGTTTTCATTCATTAAGCACAATTATATGCAGCCCGATTGCACCCTCTTTGATGCAAAATGGGAGAGAATAATTTTTCCTGTTGTTCAGTGCAATAATACGCTGTCATTGGCTGTGAATGAAAATCATAATTAATTTTCATTTGGGTACTTGCATCTTGGTAATCAGTGGTCCTGGCTTCTTGCAGCAGGTGACAAACCTGGGTGTCTCTGTGCTCAGCACGAGTTTCCTTTGCTTTATTTCTGTAAGGCTGAGATAAAAGAGGAGCAGAGAGGGAAGAGGTTCCCCATCGGGTGTCTCTTACTGCCCCAGCAGACAGGGACCTGCCTGGTCCTCACCCAAAAAGTGTCCACCAGTGGCCGGAGGCTGCAGCGTGGTGGGTGCTGCACCGCACACCCCGCATCCAACCGCCGCCGCAGCAGCTCTTCATCAAAGGGAGCTGATTCCCCATTAAGAAGTTACCTGTAGGGCTCCTGATGGACTTTGCTTGCCTCCTAGGAAGTCTATTAATTATACAACAGTTTGTTTCCAATTATGCAGCCAATGAAATGGTTAATCAAGTCCCCTTTGACGGATGCCTTGATATTTAATTGCAAAAAAACCTTGCTCTCTCAACTAGCTCACCCGAGGAGATGAGATTTCTGTCAGGTTTGGTTTTTTTTACATCAGCTTCTCTGCTCTGCTGGCACAACCTTAGCGAGACAGGGCTCCTGACTGCTGGGAGGGCAACGGCCACTCTGTTTCACACTGAATTACTTCTTTCTCCCCACTCTGCACCTCAGCCTCCACCCTCCCATGGCTGCCAGTGCCTGCATCCATTTGGTATCCCCCTCCATCACCCCAGTGCCTCCCTGTTGTACCCCTTGGGGAGGGATGAGCGGGGTTTTACCACTGGCAGCAGCTAAGTTTGGTCTTTTTGTGCTCATGGAACCAGTCATGGCTTGATGGTGGTCTCTGAAGTGCAGCCCCTGTGCCTCCCTAGGGCGTTGTAGGTTTGTTGGGTTCACACATGTGGTTGGAAGGTGGCATCGTTTTGGTTTTCGAGGTTCCTCCTTCATTGGATGATGGACGTTGGTTTTCTTCATTTCCCCACATTTAAGTCAGCTTCTCATTAGTATCAGGCAGGTCCCTGGTGTTACTGCAGCCCCTCGGGTCCTGGGAGGCTCTGTCTGAGGGGTGGCAGCGTCCTCCACCTCACGCCTCCCTTAGTCCTTTCCTGCCCCAGTTAGGGACTGGAGTGACCCCGTGCATCTTCCCATGGGACCACATCCTCGTGTGCTGATGCCATCAACGACCCAGCACATCCACATCGAGTACCGAGGAGCTGCTCTGGGTAGGAAGGCACCTCCTCACCCTCTTCTTTTCCTGTTTTCCCCTCCCAGATTTTGGCCGCCTTGGAGAAGGACGAGCAGGCCCGGAGGCAGCGGCTGAGGAGTAAGCTGGAGCAGGCGATCGACACAATGGCCTTAAGCAGCTGAGGCGGCGGTGGCGCGATGCCAGCATCCTGGTGCCAGCATCCCGGGCAGCGGAGGCAGCAGGAGAAGGGGCGGGGGGG
>NW_010170233.1:0-1330 GCF_000695765.1 Mesitornis unicolor | reverse complement strand
GCCTTCTTGGCCATGAGGACACGTTGGTGGCTCCTGGTCAATGTGTTGTCCACCAGGACCCCCAGGTCCTTTTCCAATTCCAAATCAAGATTTTCCATAGCAAATCTCAAGGAATTCAAGGTAACTTGATGCGCTTCACCAGGAGCAATGGTGAGTTGGTAAAGCCATCAGAAACCACCCAGAAATTGTGGTTTTCATTTTTCTTAAGCCAACAGCTACCACTTACAGTAGACAGAGCAGAAAACCCACACTGATTTAGGGGCCGGCGCTCAGAGCATCACAGGAGAGATCTGCAGCACCGCGAAGAAAAGCCTGACTCAATACCAACACACAGCCAGCGACAACCACCACAGCTACTTTATTTCATTAGGGTTTAGGAAATGCAGGAAATGAGCCACATTTCACTACCGGGGATACGCACGAACGCTTAGCTACCAAAGAAACCTCTGAAGTAATCCAATCTTGAATCCATTAATGGAGGAAATGTGGAGTTCAAGTGCTGAGAGCTTCTCTACAGCTTCACTTTGCCTATGTTTCCAGATCATTCTCAGTTCCCGTGCCTCTACCTTTGACCAAATGCATTAATTTCCTTTAAATTTAGAAATATTCTGCTGCTGAAGCCACGCCGTGGTTGTCGCACTGAGCTTTCAGCAAGACCATAAATCACCAACGCTCAACACCCGAGCAGAGGAGCTTTGGGCCCACTTCTTCCTTCCGATCTCGAGGAAGCTTAGATTTTCTCAGGAATTAGAAGGGATGCTAAAAGTCAAGGAAAGATTTGCAGGGAAGGGCAGGGGGATGATCAGAAAAGGAGAGGTTTTGATAAACAACCCCAATGAGCCTGTGCTAAAGAGGAGGTGGGGTAGAAGGATGGGGTTAGAGACCTCCCAAAAGGAACCCGTCCAGTGCTTTGAGCTCAACTTTGAGGAAGATTTCACACCCTTTAAGTACCAAATTTGGGCTTTCACAACCCTTTTGGCTCTCTTCAAGGCCATGGCAGATGAGGGCAATGAAATAGGTAAAGCTCTGGCAAGGGAGACCCTGGTCCAGCTTTTGGATGAGGAGCTTTGCCCATTGCCCGGAGCCCCTCTAGGCCCTTTGGTGCTGACCTTGCAGTGGGTACCACCAGAAGGAAGCTTCTATTTTACCTCTCCACATCCTCTCATCACCATTAAACCCTGCCTTTTCTTCCAGCTAGAGCTGACACAACTAAGCCCATCACAGCACAGCCCACATCTCGCTGCTGACACTAAATACATCGGCAGGATTTTATCCACACTACTTTACTTAGATATATTTTGTACGTTGTCTACCTGGACTTTAGTAAGGC
>NW_010170232.1:0-15801 GCF_000695765.1 Mesitornis unicolor | reverse complement strand
CCTAAGATTCTATGATTCTGTGATTCTGTGACTCTGTGATCTATGCTTGTTGCATGCAGATGTGAAGATTTTTCACTCAGTTGCAGTAACCGTGCAACTTCCCAGTTTCCCTACTCATTTCTGTCCAAATACATTTTATTCATTTCTTCTGTGCTTTCCTTGGCCTTTAATTACCAAAGCCTGAAGCAGACAAGGATGGCATCCTTCTCCAGGCTCCTCATCAGCAGACATCCTCCAAGCTCACTTCCAAGACAGCCTGCAACGCAGTGGTGGTGGTGAGAGCCTCAGCATGAGGGGTTTTGACAATGTGCAGAATCTGTTAGCAAGGTGTGAAGAGCAGAGAGTTAGCAGTCTACACAAACACACACTACTGGAGCAGTGATCACACAGAGACGTCTGGCGTCTATTTGACCAGAGCTGTGGTTTTGTTATCTTGGTAAATTTACTTGCTCAGTTTTTTGGAGGGAGAGACAATAATGTTTTTTTTCTGTAAATCCTTCCCAAATACTAAATATCCCACCTCTCTGTAACAAATACAGAATTTTTCCAGAAAGAAATATGTCTGAGAGGTGTGTCTAAAGATACTAGAGAGCAGCAGACCTACTTGCATTGACCGGCTGTGGCAAAAGCAGCTAAACATACAGTAGATAACCCTAAGCAACCAAACTTCCTGAGATGGATGCTCCAACACCAAGAGATTGTCCTACATGTACGATATATAATCTTTTAAAATAACAGTTTTCAGGTTCTACTACTTGTTTTCAGCTTGTGCGTTTCATGCTTTCTACATGAACTTTATTTTTCTCTACAGCACTGAGGATGGGAAACTTCATAAAGTTATACTGGGATCTTCCTTTCATCTTCCAGCTATCTCTTGCATTAATTCCTGTATTAAAATGAAATCAAACACTTTCCTACAGTAGCAACAGTGGCTCTCATTAATCTTACCACACTTGACAATCATTTTCCAACTTTCTGCACGTTCACTAGAAAATGAAACATAATTTCTTTTTCTAGCAAACCTTCCATTGCCCACAATAGTACCGCACCCCGGCATTTACAGCCAGACTGTGTATTTTCACATGGCAGTGAACAGTATTTGCTGAAGTCCCCCCAGAACTACACAGCTGCTCTTGGCTCTCTCTTGGTTCTCTCTTTCAGAGCTCTGCTTTTAAGAGTATTTGCGCTTTAGTCTGATACCACTGGAATAATTTAATGTTGAGTTATTGAGGTCCCTTCTTATATATTCATTAGTATCATTTCCTCACATCTTAGCAGAGAGGGCAGGTTCTCTAGCCGCCACTACAGTGATACAGGTTATAACATCCCCATCAGCACCAGAGCAAAGCACTTTTAATTAACATACGCAGTGACAGCACCAACCCTCTGATGTTGTACTTAATTTTCTCCTTCATCTGATCCTGGCTGAAAAATAGAGATAACAATGTAAAGCTGTTTGAACAGTTTTATTGCAGCGTGAGGCTGCTTGTTTATTTTATTTTAAAAGTTGAAGTGTGTGTGCAGTCAGTTAATGCTGGCCCGTATTTTCCATGGTACCCAGTTTAATATCACCTGAGGAAACCAAGCCTGCTGCACAGAGACTCTTCACTCTCCTTGGACGTTGATGTTGAAATCCTTATTTTAGAGATAATGGAACATACAGAACTATGGCACAAACTTCTCTGAAAAGTATCACTCATTATCACAGACCTACAGATCTGTAGTTTTTTCTGTTCCGATAAAATTACTCCAATGGCATCATTGGCAAGAGATTTTTTTCTGGTCTATCTATAGTAATACTCCCATAAATAAACTCATTCATATTATTTTTGAAAGACTATTTCTGGTCCTCATTGCTTTTTCACTGATCAAAACATTTCAGTCAGTCTGCACTAGTTTCTGAACTATCACTGTCATCAAAGATTAAAGATGCATCAAGACAGAAAGAAATTCAAAACAGGAGTCTTACAGCAATGTAAATTTAGGATAGTTGTACAGATGGTGGTATTTAACCAGTAGAACTATGATGAAATGCAAGTATCTAATTTGAAAAAGAAGTAACCACAATTACCTTCTTTTTTAGAAGATTTTTCTTTTTTTTTTTTATTTTAATGACAAAATTTAGAACATGGCCAATTTTTAATGTAACTTCCTTGCCATAGGTTTTATATTTGGAAGGAAAACAATTCTATTTCTACTGCCTGAACACATCAAAAAATCTGCTTTCAATAAAATGAGATACACTTCATATTTCTAAATGTGCCTGTTATGAGGATTATTTTTCCATGAATTGCAGATCAATAATAAGAACAGCAGGATACAGAGGATTTGGTGGTGATTCTCCTTTTACCCACTTCTTCAGGTACAGAGCAACGCCCTTTCTAATTTGCAAGCAGAAACTATTCTAGTGTCTGTGTCTTGGATAGACCCAATCTAGAGGTGTTTTAACACAAATTCATAATCTTTTTGTACTGAACTTTATAGGAATGCTTGTTCAAGCTGCACAAGCTCTTAGAAGCACTTTTGGGGATAAAAAGGTTATGCTATTTTCTGAATGCAGCACTGGGCCTGGGCCTAACTGCCCCCCACATCACCCACTGTGGGCACAGTGTTCCCCACGGGGTAACCTGGCTCTCTTCGAGCCGCAACCTGGGCTTTTTGTACCTTCCCAGTGCCAACACTGCCACCTGGGGACTGCGGGGCTGAGTCTCACTCCGTTTTTAAGTGGAAAAGCTCATTAACTTCAAGAAAGATGCCCCTAAATTACAGGAGTACGTGAGAGAAAGGAACCAAAGGCCGGATGCTGCGTGTTTATCAGCCAGAGCATATGTTGCTCAAGAGCATTGCCAAAGCAGGCTTAGTAACACTCAAGTCATCATTTGCATTTCGAATAAACAAACTATTTACAAGCTAACTACAGATATCATTTTGCCTTGAGCGTTTCCTCAGTATTTGGTGTTCTACAGGTTGTTTCTGTGCAGAAGAAAAAAACTGAAGGCAGGTGCTTCTTTAACATAATCCTTTATTTTAGGAAAAGCAACTGAGTAATTCCCATGTCCCTGAACACAGACACAACACAAATGTATTGATCCTCATTCTACAAGCCATTTTATTCTGCGAAGAAATAGTGTCTTTCCTCTCAGCTCCAGTTTCCAGTGAATTAATACCCCAGGCTTTATTAAAGTACCTAAGTTAGGAGTGTGGACTCCATAGATTCCTTCTATCATCATTTTTTATTAGATTGTATAGATCTTTCCTTCCTACCAAGGTGTACCTAAGATCTGAATGTAACATCCAGGTGCCTTTCTTCCTTGTGCATACACAAGAAGAAAAAACATTCTTGATTTTATCAGTGTATTACCCTAAGAACAATACATATAATATCACCGACATAAGAAAACAATGAATCTAATTGCAAAGATTTAAAAATACTGAGGAGGAATACAACCAAAGAAGAAGAAATGAAAAAGAAGAGCAATGAGGAAGGCTGTGAGGGATCATGAGAGCAGAGCCTGCTGCTTTGGTTCCTATTCTCAAATCCATCTAATTTTAGAAATATCATTAATGGCAAATGGAGAAGTCATTCTCTAGCAGTGTCTATCAGAGATCACTGTTAGATGTTCCACTCGGGCACTCAAGTACTGCAGAAATTGGGAAGCTGCCCTTGCAATGATTCAGAGCCTGACTGTCAGTTTGTGAAAGAGTTTAGGATGAGTCCACATCCAATTGTCAGAAACTCATTCTCCAATCCAAATTGACATATAAATGCTGAAGAGGCTCAGCCCTCTTGCTGCGAGGCTGTACAAGGGGAGAAAGAAGTGAATGATTCAGTTTATCATCATGCTGGGGGGAAAAAAAAGCCACTTGATTTACTGCCTGAACAGAGCACATGAGAGGAGAGATAATGGAGAAGAAGTCAGGCATGAGAGAACCTCCCTCATGGACAATGCAGAGGCAATAAAATGTGCATGTGCTTTGGTCAGGAGCACAGCAGATCAAAAAGGGCGAAGTGGTCCTAGGTTGTGAATGACTCCAAACAATGGAATTTACTTAACAGGGGCCTGACTCTCTCCTGAAGTCCAGGTAAGTCATACCAATGACACCAGAGGACCCAGAGAAGACTTGGTATGCTGTTGTATAAGCCTTATTAAAAAGGGCACCAGGTGAATGTTTAATTTGCCATCTACTTCAAGCTCAGTTTGATCAACAACAGCAAAAATAAACAAGCTAAGAAATCTGTAATAATACATCTGTCTATGTTGGAATTAAACATATTCAAAAACACAAAGCTTTTGAATTAAATCTTATGTTGCTAGCTTAATACATACCAAGCTTTTTATTTCATTTCTTCTGGCCTTTTACCATGTTTTTATTTGTTTTAAAGTCATAAAGTATTTTTTTGTGCGTGCTGTTTCACTTTGTGCATAATTTAAAGCTGTGACAGCGTCTGGTCTCCGAGACCCATTTCTTGCTGTAGATGGCACTAAATCATTGCGCAACACAAAGCAGGCTCATATTTACCACGCTTGGATATACACTTTGCTCTACTTTAGTTCTCCTGAAGGATAAGGTTTTTATCTGCCTAAGTCAGTAGCATGAAAAACAACTTAAACTTGCTCCCGGATGTGCTAGGAACCCGGTGGGCAGTCTGACAGACCAGCGACTGAATGGGGCTCCCTGGGAACAGCAGAAGACACCACTTTCTGTTTCTAGCCACAGCTGTTTCAGTACAAAGCAACTTCTTCTGAGAGAAGCTGAGCGTTTTGCAAGTTCTTTCAATGGATATTGCTGTGTATGGTAAAGACCAAAACTGGCTGCTGTCTCTATTTACATTCACAAAAATAATCAACGTGTTGCTAACACTGGTAGTAGCAATGAAATGCTGAATTCCTCTGAAAACTATTCTACTTTCATAAAGGGGCTTTATTTCAATTTGGGGATTCATCCTACATCCACCAGTCAGTGATAATGTTCATACCAATTTTAGTGGGACATCAGCTTTCTGCCCCTTTACTTGAGACAGCAAATTTTCAAGACTTTACCTTTAACAAGATTTAACTTTTCCCTTCTGTTTAAATGAAGATGAGACACCTCAATTTTTCTGCAGGGAGCAGTAAGAGAGCTAAGTACTATTTATATTTTCCCCTTGGAATCTGATGAATAAGCAAATGAGAGTCCAGAGACCCAGCTGGCATGAGCTGGCACCGCACAACTGAAGACAGTGGCAAGGGGCCAATCCAGACAGAGGGAGGAGACAGCCCATGGTATGACTGTTCAACACATTTTATTTTGGTCAAAATACACAAAACTGATCCCAATGGCTGGTAGTTGTTATCTGGAGGCATTCTTGCAAAAGCAAGCAAGCTCTAGTACCTTGATTTGTCCAATTTGGATAAAAACACTGTGCCTACTTTTAAAATCACTGCATTTATTGCTTCTTTTTTTTTCATCAGATCCCAAGAACACATAATCTTTTGGCTTTTTCTCTTGTTATGGGTAAGCATCACAAAGTAATTGCCATGTTCAGCTCTGGAGGGTGACACAACGCTGGGGCCCAGTCCAAAGCCAGGTCATTCCTTGCAGTGGGTGGTCTCTGACATCTGTGTCTTCTGCCTGCAATGCTCATTTTTATGTCCAAAGTTTGCTCATAGAGAATTACAGACTGAAAGTGGATTCTGCCTGTAGGAATCTAAGGATATGTCTCTGGTGTGTCGACATTCCTGAGCTGGTAGAGGTGACATTAGCCCTGGAAATGCCCAACACCTTGCTAAACATCCATACTACTCTTGGAGCCAGGTGAATATCCTCAAGCAGTGCTGTGTGGCTGTAACAGCTCAGCTGCGCCAGCTCCACTGCTGTGAGAAAAGCCTTCTGCTCACAGAACCTAATCCTTGATTGAACTCTCCAGAGCACAGGTCTAATTCAGCAGGGTATGGACTGCCAGTAAGTGTTATGCCACAGGAGTATCCATGTATCTACACATAAACCACTGCATGAGCTACACTGTAGTCTGAACAGGCCAGATAAAACAACTCTTTAGGATCTGACATCAATTCATTTTGTTCTCCAATGTCATAAAAGGCACTGCTGGGGTCACTGTCCCAACAGTCCCCCAGAGGCCTATCTTTACCCTGAAACACCACTTTCACAAGCAGCTCCTGTTTTCACATCCCCAGGCAGCTGCAGAGGTCTGCAGAGGTAAAGTTGGTCCTATCAAGGCAACACCTTCTGGCACATCAGGGTCCTTTATTTTTCAGGGCAGAGCTTGAGCCAAAAATAAATGTTCATGTGGTGGGAAAAGTGAGGAGCAACAAGGCAAATGCCATATGCAGCACAACAACCGGTAGCAGCATACCACTGCTAATAAGATCTGTAGCAGAAGTTAATTTTAAGGAGGGATTTTTTAAAGCCTTTTGCACAGATCTCCTCCCATGCACATGGGATAGCCTGGGGCAGAGGATGAAAGTGCTTGGGAGAAAACAAAGATCAGTGTACAACTGATGTTAACTTCAAAGGCAAAAGGGAGGAAGAGTCAAAAGCTTGAAACATAAACAAAACCAGACTTCCAACAAATCGTTAATTTAAACTACTGTGATGTTGTATCCATTTCAGTTTGCTGCAATCAGGGTTGACATTTATTCTGTTAAGATCTGCACCTATACTCTGCATACAAAGACCATCAGTCAATACGAAACTACATCTGACACAGCTTAAACCTACCTCTATTTAAAAGGGACTTCCAGGGCAACCATCTCGTTCAGGTAACCACTGTAATTTCTGTTAGCTTGAATGCTTTGCACAGGATACATGCATACTACTCATTCTATATGGGTGGCAGACTAGTGTAGCAAATCTAATCCTTGGCTGTGATGACTTGGGAATACAGTCCCTCATCTTCAGCAGTTATCTTGTGAAAATAACAGGACCCCTCTACAGTGTATGAAAGTTCATATATGACCTTCTCAGATCTTATCTTCATATTTAGAAGACTCATCAGAATCTGAGTGTCAATATTTGTGTGATTTCTATCCACTTTTCTCTTTTTATTCTTCTACAAGGAAACTTCACCAACACTCTTAACATCATCTCTGACCTCACAGTAGGTGTTATAGGTTTTCATTAACTGTTAACTATAAACCAAGTAACATTTCATTAAATGTTCAGTTCATAACATCTCATTTATCCCTGAAATGGCTCACGGCTTGGTGTGGAATTCCAGATCTCCATGGCATGATCGACACCACTACTGTGAGGAAGCAAACCATGGGTCAGTCCCATCTGCGGTGCAGCCAGCTCTGTTCCCTTATCTACCTCTCAGCCAGAGGCCTTCTAAGGCAAAAAATCCTCAGTCAAAGCTTCATGGCTTCCTCCTTTCCAGGATTTGGGTCGTCATGCATAGTCTGAGAGTACCTCAGGACAGGAGCTTCTAAGTAACTAACTCTGCTTCTCCAATTCTTTATTAAGGTCAAGCATGCAGAGGGAAAGCTAGCCAGCTGGAGCAGTCTGCAGAGGCAGCAGAAGCTGCTTTTCCAAGAAGTCAGCTGCTTTTGAAGTCAAAGAGCCAGTGTCCAGGCAGCAAGCAAGGATTTAGTACTGAGGGTGAAGGAAGGCAAGACACATTTCCCAAAAGACCTAAGGCACACAACCTCCACAGAGGAAACAAAAAGCAGCATCAGCCTCTCCTGAACTGGGCTGACCCATAATATATCCTGCCCAGCTTTTGCAAGAGAAGTGCATTCAAACTCCTGGAAAGAGATGAGGAAGCCTCACCAGTTCACTATCACTTCCTCACACTCTTCACCCCTGTGGGTGGCAAGGATATTGCTAGGAGAGAGCTGAAGGGATCAGAAGCAACTGCAAGGTGCAAAGAGCAAGGGTGAGGCAGGAGGAGATCCAGCCTGTGCACCTTTTTATTCTTCCAGTTATGAATTAAGGGCAAGGAAGTGAGAGGCACATCATGGAAATGAGCGTTTGTCTGCATAAACGGTAGCAGCAGCAGGATTTCAGTTCTCTGAGCACTGAAACACTGTTCTGCAAATTTCTGGGCAGATGTTCGGTCCACCTTGCAAAGAAGGAGATGGTATCTTTGCTCTGTGTTCACAAGGAGAATGTGAAGGGCAGTGAGCCAATTCCATCTCAGGTATCTGTATATTACACAGGAATGAGAAATTATGAGAATCTTAAATACAATAACCCAGTTACAACTGAATTTGCACAACTGAGAGTGAGATAATCCATGTTACTGAGATATTAACATATCGATAAGGATAAAGAAGGAAATGCACAGGGACACCAAGCAGAAGAGATCATGCTGACAAGGCTGTTTGAGAGCAGCTAGCAGAACCAGCCAAAGCTCCAGATTTGGAAATAATGGAGACTTTGCCATCTGCACATCTGTTAGGTAAAAAAAGATACAGAACAGACTGTCCAGTAAACCCTTGGAAAGCGTTGGTGATGTGTTTATTCAGAATACAGCTAGAAGGGAGAGGAAAGGTAGCCAAGACTATGAAATAACAGCGTTCCTCATTTTCATGAAGGGAGTGAGGAAGAAGAGTAAAAGAAAGATCATGAACTCTTCTTCATTTGCAGAAGACAGTGTCAAAGACGCACTAAAAGACAAATTAAACCAGGGCCAGCATTACTGCTGAAGAAAAAGGTGCTTATATCTGGAGGTACACACAAAAGTATCATCTGTGAAGTATTTGAAGGAGTCCCCTATAGCACATGCTACTGGTAAAACCCATGCTGCAATTTGGCTTCCAGTTTGGGACCTACACTTCAAAAATATGTAAACTAATCACAAAGACAACAAAGACGTGTGAGGAGAATGATCAAGAGCTACAAAATTAATCCACAGGGAAACACTGAAGAAATTGGGACTGTTTAGTCTAAAAAGAGAAGTGGGGAGAAGGTGACCTTCTTCCAGATATGTTGTTTAAAAGTAGTCGCAAAGATGTAGAGAATAATCTGTTCTGTGTCTGCTGCTGACAGGAAAAAAAGTAGTGAACTTCAATTGCAGTAAAGGACATTTAGATTTGACACTAGGAAAATCTTGCTGATTGAGAGCAATCCTTTACAGTGCTCAGCTCTCTTTAGGGAGGTGAGGAGATCTCCATCATGCTGACTGCTTCTTTCCAGGTTGCCTCTCTCTCTGACTGCTGCCTACTCTGTCTGTGGCTCTCACTTGGCACTCCACAAACTCTCAGCATCTGAAGGTGTTGTTAGCATCGTTCTTGCACTGACAATGATTGATTGCTTCAATTTGTTTCTAACCATACCTCCTTCAGAAGCCAGACTTAGTCTTGTCCAGACACTGTTCAGCTTGGCAACAGCTTCATTATCCAGGTTACTTTATGAAGGCAGTAGAGCAAGTAGCACTAATAACTTTGCAAGATGCATTCACTGTTGATCAAGCATCTCAGGAGGTTTACCACTTCAGCAACTTGAATACAAAGAACAGGTTTTATATGCGTGTCATCTGTTCTTGTATATTGTATCCTGTATTCTCTCACTGATCATCTACTATCATCGTTCTAGCATGAGCTTCCTAATCAGTCAGTTAATTTATCCATACATAAAGCACATAGACAAATACCAGCCAGTGCTATGAATTCAGCTGATGCTATGTCACTTCAAAAGCTGTATCTAGGTTCCAATGGATAACTATTTTTAGTACCAGTAACTGCACGTTAGGCATTCAGATCCAAGTGGGTCATAGCAGGGTTTAACCAGATAGCCAATTTATAGGATGGATCTGTTCTGGATGTAAATCAGGGAACAAAAAAAGTTGTCTATATGCTATGTTGACCTTTGCTCAGCATGTTGCAGAACTTGGAAGGTGCTGATGGCACAAAGCAAGCAATTCCAAGACGAAGAAAGATTGTCTCATAGCTAAGTGCCCTCCTGGGAATCCAACCTTGCCTCTGCCAACAAATTACAATGTAATAATCAGCCGATCACTTCAACTTTTCATAAGCTGTGGTTAGCTATTTGCTTCCCATGTTCCAACTGCTTGACTTGAGATCTTGGTGCCAAATTTGCAAAAGGGCAGACTCACAGCTGCAGCTGAACTGAACGGGAAACGTGCACTGAACACAGCAAGTGGTACGGTACTGGTAATTTCCCACTGGAGCCTCTGTACTGTAACCGAGCCCCCACCACCAGCAAATTCTTCACCTGAGGAATTCTATGCCTAGCATTGTAATCTACAGTTGAAAATTCATTAGTCTTTGTGAAGCATTCAGATGCCACAGAAATGGCATTAGGAAGTTAATAACTCTGCATTTAAGGCAGAGGTTGAAGTGTGCAGCAAAGTAGGCACCATGCCATGCTGAACTGTGAGAAGAGATCAGTACATGGAGTAACTGTTCACTCAGCGACCACCTTACCTTGTGCACATCGCTCACAGAAATGAGTCCTGTGGAAAAAAAAATGATAATTTGATAAAGTACTAAGTGGAAAAGACCAGCAATGCAGGTATCCACAGCCAAAGCAAGCAACTGCCATCAGCAGCAGTGGTTTGGTTTTGGCACCTTTCTATAAGCTGACAAATTACAAAGAGCATTTACCAAGGAATGCAGCCACAGGGCAGGTGGTTATTCCCTCACCAAAGCATGGAGACACAGTCCCATCAGTAACAACAAACAAACTGTACACATAACAAAGCCCTTTTAAGGACCCAACTCAAGGTTAATCCGAATGACGTTGGTTTACAAGGAGGTAATATTCTTTTTAGGGTGTGCCTTGGTGATCAGAGTGAGAAATTTTCCCTGTGCATGGGCAGTAGTTAGCTACCTAAAGGGAACACAGGCAAAACAATTCATTTTGTGTGCTTAAATTCGAGATCTTAATAGTGTTTTCCAGTGTAAGTTTGTCTAAATGTAATGGCCCTGGATGGGCTGCCCAGCATTGTCAGCCCACAGACTTCACAAGCAGCTCATTTCATAAAGCTTAACCTCCCAGCACAGATCACCACCAAATCTGTCTTCATTTCTTGAGGTGCTGGGTTGTCCCACAAACAGACATCTGTCCCCAGGCCTCCCCACCTTAAGATAGGAGTCTGATGTCACTTCGTTACCTCACCGTTCTTCAAAGGCTCTGTGACCTGCCCCAGGCAGGGCCTGTTCAACACCTCCTTCAAGGTAACAGTTTGCACTTTGTTCCTGCTGGATGGAAGTACTGCAGCTCACCAAACTCTCCAGGCTCCCCAGAAGCACAGGTTTGCTGAGTGCCCCAATGGGTGCTGATGGGGAATTTTCTTCTGCACAGAACCAGCAGAGATCCCACAGGAGCTGGTGTCATGGCAGTGCCCACCACAGCTGCCCCAGGGGAGCCTTCTTCTCTCCTGCCGGCAACAAACACAGTCCTAGACTCTCACTTCCCTTCCTCTGCTCTCTTGCCCTCACTTCCCTTCCTCTGCTTTCTTGCCAAAACATAGCTTCCCTCCTCTCTGCATGGAGATATGGTGACACAGAAACACACAAAAGCAGAGCACAAAAGAGCATTGCTGTCATTGCTGAGCTTCCATGCCACCCATTTCACGCAAGGCAGCACATCCCTTGCTCTGCCAGCGCTGATTATAGAAATCCAATTACTGTGGCTTGCATGTCAACTTCAGTCTATTCTTTGAGGGGCTGTTGGATGGTGCACAAGAAGAAATATCTATGTGAGTATGGCAAATACTACAAAATTTTAAAGTAGGTTTAGGTAGCAAGAAAAGCTCAGATAGTAAGAAACATCACATAAATAATAAAATTAAAGAGCTAGTGATAGTCTAGATCCATGTATTTGCAATATCTCATCATTATCACTGACAAAAATGAAGCCTGTTTAGCATAATAAGCATCAGTCTTCGATCTGTTTTTCAGCCCTTGCGGATTCAGTTATTGTGAATTAGTTACCAATAAACAGATAATACTTGTAATACTTTAAAAGATTCTAAGCTTTTTCTTTAGCCATGATTTACTGCCCTGAGCACCATAAAATTGAACTGAAATACACACACTAAAAGAACCCATCTGGATAAAATGGACTTTAAGGATTTGATCTGCAATGCTAGAAAGTCACACATCAGACGGTCATGAATAAAAAGGTGTTGCTTACAGCGAAACAGAATTGCAATCTCTACATAAGGCAGCTGACATCATTTCTGTGGTAGGCACCCACAGGTACCTTCTGTGACACGTGGTGTAATCCAGCTCTCACCAAAAATTACGCACATCCAGTTTTCTCAGTGGTTTGCAGGAAGCTTTCTGTACCTCACATGATCACACCTTCCAGCTAATTTGCAAATTCTCTGGAGCATGTACTGTAATTGGAGTTTGGCAGCCCACCCAGCACAGCGGGACCCTGGTTTTTATTAGGGCCTCCACAGAACGCAGCAATACAAATAGATTAGTATTAATAATAAACAGTACACATTTGGAATGAAAAGCAAATTAAAACATCCAAAAGTCTAAGAAATGAATCATGGACAATGGAAGTGAACTGGGTTTTTTTTTCAATCAATGGAAGTGAACTGGGTTTTTTTTTCAAGTGTATTCTCTCTTCAATAAATGGTGATAAATACCCAGAGGGCATTTCAAAGCTTGATCTTCCTAGTGCAAATGAAAGGTAAATGAACTACAATAGACATCTGGGTCGGTTTTATTTTTAATAAGTGATGGCACATAATCAATTTTTCCTACTAACACTCTTGAATTTGGCAATAAAATGCAGTGTGTATGTACAGTGATAATCATCAGTATTTCACAGAAGTCCCTGCAAAAGCATGAATAAAGCATTACATCATTCTGCATGAGCAGAGAAACTGAGAGCCGTCGTGTGGCTCAGACAGTATCTCATTCTGCACTTTGTTCTAGAGGAGATGACATTTTACAATATTTAAGGCACATGTAAGATTGTGCTCATTAGGACATCAAGAGATAATTTTAAATCGATCAAACCAAACGTGTCTCAATCCTGCTAAAAATGGAAGATCAATTTATTCCTGAGAGCGCGGTGTGAGGATTATAATTAGGTGATCGGGGAAGTGATGTGTGTGCACACGCTCTGGGGGTGTTTGTCAGATGGTGTGAATCTCCTCTCCTCTCATGTCAGAAAACATATTCACCTGCGTGTAAATGCAATTAGCTTCCATTTCCCACTCCTCCGCAGCAAGGTTTTTGACTCAGTGTTTTATAACCTGTCTCCCGCGCCTGGTTTATTCCCATGTGGTAGAAGGAGCTGGTCACTTATTTTTGGTGTATTTCGCAGCTGTCTAGCCCCATGTCACCATGTGGTCCTCGAAGATAATGACACTGCACTGCAGTCGAGGGGGGACCTCTCTGCTTTAAAATATCTGAAGCAAAAGCATGTGGTGGCCTTCCTCTGTTCCAACCTGCCAGATGTCTCCCCAAGTTGTTACCCAACACACCGTTTGTCTCTGAGTCATAAGAGAGAAGGTTTATTTTAGGATGATTATTGATGAGCAAGACCTTGGCGCTTCAATCTAACCATCCATTTTGACTACACTTGGGTTTATAATACTAGAATATAAAAAACCACTAAGAAAGCAAACGTCCAGCCTGCAAAGAGTCCTTTCCCTTACCTTCTTCTCATCTTCATTACCTGTAAGATTATAAGCCAGGCTTGCTGGAGGGAAGAATGAACTTTTTCACCTACCTACAGAACTTTGGCAATAAAGTCATATCTAGTTCCTGTCACCTGAAAAACAAGCTGGCATACTATTTCCCCTCCGTCTAAAAGCAATGTGACCTGAATCTTACTTATCTAACTTCAGCTGGTTCTTATTTCTATGCTGGTCTCAGCAAGCCACTGCTAAAATCATAACAATTATATTATAAATCATGAAGAGGAAGAGGTTGTCTCAGACTGTTGATCTTTAGGCATGTTGGCTGCAACCATTTCTCCTAACAAGATATGTTTAAATTAACAATTCCCTACCGCAGTTTAGCTTCTTACAGGTTTGTGCTTGTTGGTTGCTTGACTTTTCTGTAGTTGGAGTGCCCATAAGGACCCAAATGAGAAACGGATCAACAAGTTAAACTTTTTTTAGTACAGTGATTATAGACCTAAAACCATATGTGTACAGGCAAGCTATATGATCATAAATACCGCATTTCTGTAGAAAACCAAGGTAAAGTAGAACTAAGCTGAATACTATGTATGTGGTGTTCCATGATCCTGGTTCCTAATAGCAGGGAACAGAAAGCGGGTAAGGGCAGACGCAAGAGAAGAGACAGAAATAGAAAATGGGAAGGCTCTGGCAGGCCCAGCTCCAAGAGGCTGAGCTCTGCCTGCCAGTCAGTTTTATTAGCTCTCCTGACAACAGCAACAGCAGCTTGCAAAGACATAATATTTACAGAGCACAGTCCCCCTGGAACAGATACAAGCATAACCCCAACAGCGTGAACTTTATCCGTTAAATTGTAATTATAAAAATTCCCCCGTCTCACTCTGGTACTGTGCAGACGTGGATGTCAAAGGTTCTCTCAGATACTACAATATTGGAGACCAAATAAATAACTAAGATGGTTAAACCCCCAGGGAGTACAACATACTGTCTATCAGCCCAACTCACTGTGTTTTTCCTTCATCTTTAGGCTGAAACCAGTTAGAAAACCGTCTACAGCATGGACAAGTATATTAGAGGTAGTTTTTTTCCTAGCTTCTTGGTAAGCTGCTCAGCATTATGGGATCTTACACCAAGTGGCAGTTAGGGAGGTCTGCTGCATTTGGGCAAGTTAATTACAGTGCTGGTTGGAGGACAGCGCGATGCCAAGTGAGAAGAAGGCTTCCCTCCAGAAATGCACTGTCAGCAAAGTCAGGAGGGGATGTAATCAGTCATAGCTCGCCTTTCCCAACCAAGAACCATCACAGATGTGGCTTTCAGCTTGCTGAGTATTTTCTGCCATGTGAATTCAGCAGATTTTTGGCCTGCGCATGAAACTCTCTTCTTAGACCTTCTCACATAGAGACACACGGTGCTTACTTCTTTTAGAGAGCACAAGTAGTTCGGTTTACTTAAGCAGTTTTATTGTTCTAATAAAACTTTGAGGTGTATTTTGGTCACTTTCTCTGATTTAGAAAACAGTGATCTCATATACATGGTGGCTAATATGTTCTGATCTTGGCGGTATCTACATGCACCTTTCTGTGAAGAAAATGTAGCAGCCGTGGTACCAGCAACAGTGGGAAAACCTACAAGCCTTTCCAGTGCTGGCACTTACTTTCACCTACACGTGTGAAATCCTGATTTCTAATGCTAAGAGAGGTTATCAGAAGTGGGGAAGGTAGTGAGGGTTTATTTTCAGGTGAAGAGTTCTAGGATGAACAATAAAACTGGGATCTGACTGTGGTAACAGCTCATAGCAGTTTGGCACAGCAAGGACCTAAACGTATGCTTAATATAAGCAGATTAAGTCTCAAGGACAAAGAACATGTGCTAACAAACCCCTTGCACTGAAGACAGCTCAGTACCTGGGTGTGACAACCCTGTGAGCTGTGTCACACAAAGCAAGCACCTGTGGGAAGGGGGCTGGTGGCCGGGACACACCTGGCGTGCAGACTCCCCAAGCCCCGGGCTCATCTCTCCCTCACGACACCAGGCCTGTGTCTCTCCGCGCTCGGGCAGCCCCACGCCACCCTACCCGCCTCCCCTCCATTTTGCCGGCCGGTGGGTGAGGCTCCTAAAGCACGGGGTGACTGGAAACAGCGAGTAACGCCTCCCACTCGCTTTGCCGAGGTGTGAGCATCGCTGTGGCGCCACTGCCATCATACACCACCGCCCCCTTCCCTCCT
>NW_010170231.1:73516-82390 GCF_000695765.1 Mesitornis unicolor | reverse complement strand
AAAAAAAAACAACTCAGTTTAGGTTGGGCAAAATGGTTTGTGTTTCTCTGATGGTATTTTCAAAATTTTACATTCTGTCCTTTGTTTGCCCAGTGTCTTTCTGCAAGAGGGATGCTAGCAGCTGAAAGGGCACATCTCAGTTTCTCTATGTGATATGGATACATAAAGCAGAGGATCAGTCTTTGCCCAGTTGTGGTTTGATATTCTTCTCCTCAATGGCACAGAATTAAACCCTCCTCTTTGACTTTGCATATATATGGGATAAAACACAGCAGGGATGTGTGAAGTTGCACAGGAGACCTGGCCTTTATGTTGGTGGGATTGTTCCTCCCCCAGCTGTGAAAGTCTCCCGAATCACTGATCTGTGAGGCTTTTGGAGACGAGATGGAAGAGCTGTAGGGTTGAAGATGGGATAAATCAAGAGGTGATGCTTATTCTTTGCCACATAGTGCACCTCTTGGACCAGCACAAGAAGAATGCCTTGACTCAGTCTACGCTTGTTTGCCAAAAACGAACATTATCCTAGCACAGCTGCCATACCTCATCCATCTTTGGTCATTTCTCATTTCAGCTTTGTGAAAAATCATTTGGCTATAGGCCTCACTTCATACATTGTCTGAATTCTGCACCAGACACAGCTAATAGCTTGGGCCAGGAAACTTGTTCCAGATGTTAATTAACTCCCTCTGCATTAACTGGAATCACACAATTAAGGCCTGATTATTTATAAAATCATTTTGTCGAGAGAATTGAGAGAATGAACACAAACATCCTGGCTCCCACTTTCACACAAATGTCCATGTGCTGTTAAACTGTGGAAACTGGCACAAGTTGTCCCACACATTCATTTTCAGCCATCACAATTATTCCAGAGGAGAAAGGACAACAGTCAGCCAAGCGTGCAAGAGCAACGCTGAAGCAAAGAAGCTCATTCCCAGCCAAGCTAAGGTCTACTGTTGTGGCACCAACCAGCCTCAGAGATGCCGACCAAACATCCCATAGGCAATATGGCTCTCCTTCTGCAGTAAATCTAAATGACACAGCATCCTCATTTTACTCACTCATAAATTGCAATATTTAGGAATTTGGTAGCTACTCGAGGGTTGGAGGAGCTGAGCAGTGTCTGGTGTTTTGTCTGCTCCCTACCACATGTTCCTTGGTTTAACGGACTTTTGTGGGGAGTCACACAAACACTTGACAGATCCATGACACGGCAAATTCAAACCTATCTCTCCCATCTGCCTTGCACACAGCTCAGAGCCAGCGAATCGGGAACAGACGGTCAAATACGAGGCAAGCAAATACAAGGTGTGAGCAAGCTTTGCCAGAGCTGACTGAATGCATGAGGTCCTGGAAGTGCAAAGGTGATCACCCCATGGAGATGCAGGTCACTGCCTTCTTGGTGGTTGAGGACGTGGGCTTAGAGCTGCTGGAGCATGCCACAGCTTGGTTATGCCATCTGTTATCTCCAACCACCAGAAATGGTCACTGGGAGAAGCTGTGACCCTCCAAGGACTGTCTGAATCAAGTCTGAATCAAGAGGCCATTTGAATCAAGGGTTCCCTGACCCCTGATTCCTCCCTTGGACAAGCCTGTGAGGGTTTGTGGTGTGGATTGGGCCAGGACCTACAGCTCTAGGACACAGGCAGGCTGAGCTGATGGTTATTTACTGCCTCTTCCTGTGCCCCGTTGGCACTTTTGGCATTACGAATCCTGCACCTTGGAAAAAGAGGAGGGACAGGGAGAGGTGACACTGTTATGTTTTGCTAAATTTTGTTTTCATTTGAAAGCAATAAATCATTCCAGTTCACTTATAACCCTCACCCACACAGAAGTTTTCTGGAAGCCAGATGAACAACCTCAAAACAATGCAGATCAAACTGGCGAGACAAAAGCAACTGGAACCTGTGCCTAAGTCAGTGCTGTTACTGGAGCAGGGGATGGTAGGCAGGAGCTCCATGTTCATTCCTAACTGAGCTGCAGGATTGTCTCTCTGGTTCTTGCATCTACAGGTTTCCCTTCTGGCATAATTCCTTCTAATTTCTTCATAACCTGTGATTGCATGAACCTTCTAGGATAATCCAGTTTTCCACACTACCTATCTTTAAAATGGGATCATACTTTGTAAGATGTTTCCTGCCTCTTAGTTACCAAACAGTAATAATATTTCTCCACTGCCAGTATAATTTCTTTCTTCTGTAACCCACCTCTCTGAACTAATAGATCTGACTTGATGTACTTCTCCCAGTGAGCAAGTTCAATTGTCAAGGCTTTTATTAATTCTGAAAAAAAAAATCATGTTTTGATAGTACCAGTTAAACTATTTGACTTCATTCCAGGATAAACACTCGATGGTTAATGTGTCAGGGACTTCTGATTACATTTTCCTCAATGCCAGACATAAGCCTTCTTCTCTTCCTATGAATTAGAATAATCATTCACAGTTCATCATTTATCATCCTTCAAATATTTGGCTATCACATGAAAGCAACCCTCAGCAGAGAACCGTCAACTAACATTGAATTTTGAGGTTTCTGCTGATAGCTCCTTAAAAAAGGTGTAAACTCCCTTCTTACTTTTTACATCCTTTTCATCTCATGAGAGGCTTTCTGATGCATACAGCAGAGTCTAGAGAGAAATAAGCTTTGATCTCTGCCACCTGAAGTGCATTCTCACCATTAGCCATTTCAGGTGAAAATATTTGTAGTGCAATGCTAGTTCTGGGTTCTGTCTGTCTTCAGGAAGGTTGGGAGCTTTGCTTTGTGTCTACCTGTGAAGCTGTATTTTATGTTTGAACTGGGTAAGTGTGATAAAAAGGAAGTTTTGACCTCAGATTGCTCTTCTTCATCAACATTTCAGTTTGATCAGTTTGAAATTCTTTGGAGTTTAAAAGTGTCTGAAGCCAAATTGTAGCGCTAAAACTTTCTCACTTTCCTTATGCTCAGCATGTTGCTGCCTTCCTTTAGGCAGCTGAATTTAACAAAATGAAACCTCTAAGAAACTGAGTACTTTAATGGAAGTTCAGCTTCTTCCCATTCATCTGGTGTATGGTGCTTTCAGGTATATGCAATAAGTTCTCAATAAACCACTGCTCTTGATTAAGATTTGAAAATTTCCTTATTTTGAAAGTCAAATTTTGTGTTTTTCCTGTCTAACCTATTTTTGCAGTAGCATGTTGGACTAGGTTTATTTACAAGTATACCTCAGTTTATGAGTATTTGTGAGAGTAGCTTATTTTTCTTTATTATCTTCCTTATTTTCCAAGTTGTTAATCAATTCCTATGAATAATTTACAGGACTTCAGAATTTGGAAATGTCAGTCCTAATTCTTGAGCTCTGGATAGAACACTTTTGGGGAAATAATAGATGACTTGTATGTATTTAAGTGCTGGTGTGAATTTCTAGGCAAACAGCAATTTATGAAACTTCAAGGATTCAGAGAATCTATTTGTCAGTATACTCAAAAGCTAACAAATATGATCTCAGAAATCACAGGGGAGCAAAGTCAGCACTTTTACTATGCATAAGATATTCTTAGATACAACAGTTTATGTGCTCATCTGCTCTAATACTGGTGAATCATTGTCAAAGTGAACCCAGCACAACATCTCTCCCTAGAGCTGCAACCCAGCTATATGGTAAAAATGGGATTATATGAGGTATTTAGCAGCGTGAAGTTTCACAAGCATCAGGTTTGTGCCCCATTTGCTGCCCACACAACCATCTGCAGCCACAACTACAGTGGCACCCAAATAGCCCAAAACTGTACTTGTAAAATGGAGCCCCAAGCAGAGGACTTGTTGCTTGGGGTGAAGGGAGCAGAGACGGAGGAGTTGTGTGGGTGGTGACAAAGGTAGTGACGTGACCCAGGAAACAATTAGGAATGTATCTATATTTAATTGCAGTTCCTGTTGTTAATGACGGTCTCGAGTACGAACCTCAGTGTTACCATTTGTAGACTGGTCCATAAAGGGGTGATCGGTGGGTGGAGGTGAGACACGGGCATGATTTCAACTATTCTTTCTTTATAGCCGTCCGGGAGTCTTGACAAATTGGGTTTTTTTTCTTTTTATCTTCTTTATTTTCCTTCAATATGAGTCAATACGGAAAAAAGACAGGCACAGTCACAGAAAAGAATTTTAAATGCTCTGAGACTGATGAGGAATGTGCTGACCCTCCAAAACACTGCCGAACACATGGCATTGATCTGAAAGAAAGCAACGACACAGGGCAGTCCTGGGTATTTTGCTTCATGTCTCAAGTTTTAACCCAAGCAAACACTGTGCACAGGCCAAAATGAGCAGCAGAGATCTGCAGTAGAAGCTTCCCCACTGCTTCTATTGCCTTTTCTGATACAGGAGAACAAGCACAGCTCTTTGCTGACTTAGCTGGGCTGTGTTATTTATTCGGCATACCTGGGAAGGACTCGAAGCAGCCTCTTACCTGACATGGGGCTCTGGGCTGCTAAAGGCAATTTATACTGCAGAAGCAGCCTATAAGCAGAAATAATCTTTAAAAGTGCTCAGATGTGGAGAGGTGCATCAGTATTGACAAGGACATTGCTATAGAATTAGGTTTTCTAGGAAGCAGGATGCAGAGCAGCCAAATTATCACTTAAAATAAACAGAGAATCCTATTCTGCTGGCAGAGCATCACTGCAGGCTGCCAGCTGAGAAAACTGGAGCATGGGAGTTTTACAGATCATGAGATGTACTTTAGAGCTATTCTGCAATAACTAAGTTTAGGCAGAGAATACGTCTTTCTGTTTGTTTTATTTAATAAGTAAAAATCAGACACCAGGGTGAGAAGATCAGGGAAGGGTTGTCTGAATCATGAACTCTTATTCGCATTTTGAAATAGAACTCAATAGAAATCTTGGATCCCAATAACTCCAAATTTGGAGTATGCAGAATTCATCTCAGTTCCCTTGTGGTTAAGGGCCTATATATCTCTTGCTAGCTTTTGTGGGGAAAACTTCTTCTAAAAAAGTCATCAGAACTATTTATGCTTGTTAGTTTGGTACGGGGCTGAACAGCATCAAGCAGGGAGCCAGAGATGTGTTTAGATTCATTCCCCTGGAACACGGGTGGGGAGGGACATGTTCTTGATTAAAACTCAGAGTTTAGGAGATTGTTTCCCAAGGTTATTTTTGGTTCCTGGAGTCTGGATCTGAAGCTCGTGTCCTGGCTCCAACCCCAATACATTCATATCTGATTTAAGCAATTTAGAACTTAATCTTTATTTGGAAGCAAGGAAGAGCAACCATTCACAGATTTCAAAGGATCTCTCCAATTTTTCTTAGGACAGTGTAGAACAGCAATCTGAGTCTTGCAAATGCATCCCTCTTGCAGCTTGTCAATACATTTTGTTACCAAATGAGGGGTAGATTGGGAAACCTCTGAATATCCTTGGGGTGACTAAGGAAAGGACAAAACCTGTGTGGAAGAGTACTCATGAGAAAAGTTTTCTCATCCCATTGCCTTGCTCTAGCACTGGCTTCCCCATGCAATGGTGTTCAATGGCATGAGCTGTGCTGTTACAGAAGAAGTGATGGGAAAGGAAATGGTGACCCAGAGTGGGAATGAGAGGTCATGGGGATGGATACAGCAGGTTCACATCAAGAGGCTGCTTCCTCCATCTGGAATGGGAAAGACAATCCACGGGTCCTGCAGAAGGCAAAATAGGAACATGAAGTCATTGAAAGGCCTGCATCACATAAGGTTATCAACAGCAATTTGGCTTCAAGTTGTGATGTCAAAGTACATTCAGAAACTGGCAGTATTGTGATGCTGGAGCAGGTTGTCAACACAAAAACATACCCAGAAAGCGTTTGGCTGTGTCCTGGGCCATGGTATCAGGACTTTCCCAAAGGAGCAGCGGAGTCTGGCAGAATGGAGGGATCCAGTGAGGGGATGCAGAGCCTGCTACACTGCTGCTCCCCCCTGCCAGCTTGATCCTATCTGTGCTCATTGTGTGACCTGAACAGGCTCATGCAAGTCTGACTGATGGGAGAGCACAGGCAATGCCAAGCTGAGCAAGAGCAGAGGCTCCCTTGCCTTATATTCCTTCAAGGGTCAGCTGCTGCTTGCTGCTCGGGATGAAATCCCGCTTAATCCCTTGGAGGGAGAGACCCCAGATGCTGCCTGCTTGGTTTCATTACACTGGAGCAGGGCTGAAACTGTTAGAACATTTCCAAGCACAGCTGCCTAAAAACCTTCATGGTGCATATTCAGGTCTTTTCCTCCCAGACATTCAAGCAGCAAGGACTTATTGTGCAAAACCCATTTAAAAATTTAACACAGGTTCTGTGCTGTGCTCCTTGAGGAGAGGAGGAGGAACAAGGCCCTGTAAAGATGAGGATGATGCTAAAAATCACTGAACTGCAAAATGAGGGTGACTATCACTGTTCTGGCCATTTAGTTTGCACATTTTCTTCCTACTCAACCAAGCTCTTGCTGTTAGGCTGGTTGCGTTAGAAATGAGAAACGCACAAAGACATTGTCTATGTGCAGACACTTGTGCATCAGTCAGATTCTTGACTTAATCTCCAGGTTTATTTCAAGCAACTTTTGTAGCAGTTCAGAATTCTATTTAATTAACTTTATTAATGTATTACTTATTATCTGATGGGAAAGCTAAGCCTGGATTAATTTCTTGCTGGCTGTCTGAGACACCACATGGGCCTGCACTTTGGAGGCAGAAATTGGTGGCTCTGCCAAGCTTCTCTGCACCCTGAATCATCATCTGGCATTTGTAGCCGCATCCCAGTCCTCCCCCAGCTGTGAGCATCTAATGGTCGTTGACTGGTAATGCAACAAGTCACTAAGAAAATTATTTTCCCACTGCACCACTAGATGCCCACCTTTCTATCTAAGTGCTCCAGGAACTGGAAAGAGATTTTTTTCCTCTTTGAAAGATAAATATTCTCCAGCTGTCACCATGTTTAAGAGTGGGTTTTGCTTCACAGATGACCTCAGTTCTAGCTGAGATTTCATGGATCACTCTTTACCCTGGCAAGAACATCCCCCCCTCCTATGAACAGTGCATTGATTAATACAGTAGTGTGTGCTGATAACCTAATAATAAACTGATTAATGGTTTGATAAATCAGTAGTCATACAGCAAACCAGGAAATACTTCTCTTGCCAAATAAAAGGTGACCATCAAGCTTAGCGTGAATTGAATAAGAGCGCACATGCAACTGCTGACTCCAGATGGGGTCTGCTCAACTACAGGACATGCTTGATCACAGTAAACCTTCGCGCAGAGTGGGTGAGGATATGTGTTTTAAAAAAAAAGTATATAAGCAGAAAAAATGAAATAGGTCTGTATACCTGATACTGTCTAAAGGCTTCTTACTGATTACAAGCTGACCATAATGACACAGGGTCAGAGGAAGAGCCTGGTGCTAACGAGGGCAGGGAGGAGTCAACACAGCCAGGCTTGTGATTGGGAGCATTTCATCCCACAGGGGTACGCACAGCTCCTGGCCTTTGCGCAACTCCACAGCAATTTCCATAGAGACAGGAAAATATTTTCGATAGCGTACGTTCCCGCAGAGATGCGTTGATCATAGCACTGGGGGTACAGAAATATTTCCTACACAGCAGAACAGAGCAATGTCCTTGCAGCGCGGCTACCCACCGAAGAGCAGTCCCGACTGGAGCGGGGTGATGCTGCCACTGCCCTCTAGATGGTGCAGTCTGACAAAAAATTTGAGCAAAGACTCTCAGTTGCTTTGAGGTCTCTCGCTCTTTTTCTGAGCAGAGAATTTTTTAATTGCATTTATGAGAGGGCATAATGCCAACGATGGGGAACTGGAACACCGCACTGCTGGTAATTCCCTTAAGTTTTGGGATGAGAGCCAGATCCATATGGTATATGCATATTTCCTAAAGCCTGGTGCAATGTACTGTACTGTACCTTGAGCTATTTATTTTGCACATTAAGTTTCTACCTAAACCATTCTATTTGATTTTTTTATTATTATTTTTTTAATCCAGGAATCTGTGTCAGGAAATGCACAGTGTGTCCGAGGTCAGACTGGGAAATACCGCAGAGAGACCTAGTGTAATGGTTTGGAGTATTTGTAGCTCAGAACCACAGGTTGCTGACTGTAAATTTCAGTGAACAGAACCCCTAGTGTATAAGTTGTGGTGCAAAGGAGTTATTTCACAAAGCTGATCACTGTCAAGTGGAACTGGTTGAAAAATAAATTGAAAAAAAAATAGGAATAAAAACATGCAGGTTCTTAAAATGCGAAAAGTCATGCAAAAACTCCACTGGACACTCAGTACAGCAATTTGAGATGAATGCCCACTTTTGATTCACTGATTAAATAAATACATCAGCTAGAATGAAAATAGCAATACAAACCACATAGGAAAGAAGCAGCCAACACAAACTGGGGACCATTTGGTCCAGGAAAATGAATGTGAGGTATAGATATGAATGTGAGGGGGAGATATATATCCAAAAATCCAGAGCAGGAAGGGTTAAGGAAAATAAAAAAGCAGATGTGTTTTGAAGCAAAAACATATCCTAGCAACATCACAAGGCTAATATTAGGTGGAGATACTGAAGCTAACACAGCCATGGGAAAGGGAGAGGTATCCAATAGATACCTTCTATATTTTGAAAGCAGCCCACTTCTCACATGACCTTGGATGGTACCTCGTGCTCCATCCAGCTAGGAAAATGTTAGACATCATCTGCTAGTGAAAAAATCAGACAATTATTTTCACCACTCAGCATCCCAAAAGAATTGGCCAAGGAAGTTCCTGGCCCATGAGAATTCATTTTTGGGTAGCTTGAATGTAGTAACATCCAAGACTGGAAGGATGCTACTGCTATGTCAGTGCTTGAGTAGGGCCA
>NW_010170231.1:71180-73485 GCF_000695765.1 Mesitornis unicolor | reverse complement strand
CTGCTGGTGGGACATCTTGTCATCCAAGAGGAGGAAAATGAATCCTATGAAGATAAAATGCATGGCAGAACTATAATTAAGTCTAAATAAATAGAAAACAGATTTTCTAGATAAGGCCTAAATTTACAAAGATAGTAATATCCTAGATGTGTTCCGATTGCTGGACTGGAGAGTAAGTAGACAGGAGAAGGTTGTTTTGCTTCTTCTCAAGCACCTGTGGTGCCAATGATGGGACTGCTCAGGTGTTGAAGGGTTTGGGAGTGCTGATGGGAGCTCAGAAGAGACTCACACTGCCAAAGAGCTTAGCTGAAAGAAAGGTTGCAAGGGAACATGAGTGCAACATATATATAATGTGGTAAAAAAGGACATAGTAAAAGAAGTGACACATTCAGAGTGGAGAGAAGTCACCCATATTAAATGGAGGGTGTTAAGAGAAGCTGCCAAGGTAAGCAAGTTGCTTAGTCATTTCCTTCTGGCTTCAAATGAACTGTAATTGCCTTTAAAGTAACTTCTTTGGTCAGATAATTCCTGGACTCAGACTGGGGATATCTGGGGAAATGAAGACATAAGGAAGGTCAGGTTTAGACCAGATCTAAGGTATCCTCCTGGCCTTTAACTCCAAAGTAATGTAAATTGTTTCTGAAGAAAAGTTGATAGAGACAGTGGGTGAGAGGTAGGAATAAGCTGGGGATTTTCTTCTCCCCCCTTGTTCATGTAGCTTGACTCATGTCAAGTTTGGTAGGTCTCTTACTTTGCAGAAGAAAATAACAAAGTGTACAGAGGAGAGCCCTGAGGCATTTTTAAGGACGTTCAGCACCTGTGAGTGTTTGAGGACATTCAGCACAGCTCTGACCCAGCTGCCATCTGGATGCAATACAGCTGTGTTGGCACAACCTCACACCTGGGCTCAGATGCTGCACTGAAAGGCTCCTTTAAGCACTGTGTCCTGCAAGGTAAGCTCCTTTAAGGCTCCTTGCATTGTGTCCTGCAATGTAAACGTGTACCCTCCAACACCTGGCAGGTCAACATGTCACTGCTGGGGATGGAGATGCCAAATCTGAGTCTGTGCCCAGGTCTGGGAAGCTGGAGAAACCACTTGCCTGTGGATGTCCTTTAGCGGGGTTGGGCATGTCTGCACCAGCAACCAACCTGCCCAACAGAGCATGTGGTGCTGTAAATTTGTCCGTATGAATTTTTGTGAGGTTTTCATTTTTCTCTTTTTAAAAAAACTTCACATTTTCTTCTCAGTATATGACTGCTTTTGTGTATAATTTACAATAAATTCTTCCTCTCCTGCCCTTTGAAGTGACCTTTGCTCAGATCTGCTGGCCTCTTTCCTGGGCTGCAATGGAGATGGCATGACTGGAGCAGCTGGGAATTCTCCAGATCAGGGACTATGGTGGCAAAGAATATGTCTGTTTTTTGCAATAGGCTGTAGGCTCCAGTCCAGTGGGTTTTTAAAAGTATTATCAGAAGTGAAAGGCTACATTTAAAAATGTATAAGCATGGACTTTCAGCACTGCATGCCTTCATTCATAATTCACCAGTGCTCATTTCTAAAGAAGATTTGATATTTTTACAAGGTAAATGTACTTAAAAACCATTCTTTACTTTGCAGTGAATGCACAATTAAGTGAACTTACTGAAAAGAAGGAGACGGAAGCAAGGTTTAGAATAGGATCGCCCAGATAGTCATGAATTGATTGTAATTTTCATGTAATTCAGCTGTGATTGGGAAATGTTGTTGCATTCATAGCAGAGCCACGGTTTTGGTGCTGGTAGAGTGACTTTTCTGAAAAAATCTCTGAATTCTTGGCTGGTGACTATTATTATCTGCATATTTATGCTCAAAGCAAATGGGCTGCATGGTGGAGAGGACATCATTTCATATCTTCCTAACACGAAGACTGGTCTTCCAGTCTTTTTAGGACTGGTCTGTCCTAAAAGTTGCACCAGAGTGTCCTAATACCTAAACCACCCCCAAAGACCTGTAGTGGGTAGGAAAGAGAGCTGTGTAGATGCTAAACTTGGCGTGGAGCAGATTTTCCATTGAGTATAAGACCACTTTCGCAGCAGACCAAACAAAAATGGTAACTCCAAGTCCTTGCCTCTTTCCCATAAGCATGAAGTCTCACTTTGCTCAGCTATGTGTCTGTGCCCAGCCTGGGCTTGCTGACTCCTGCAGGCTAAGAGAGATTAACTTGTGCTGCTTGGTTTCCTACCATGGAGCAAGAATGGAGGCTGAAGTTGTCCAGGTTTTAAATGATCTTTCAATGTTTTCCCTTGGAAGTAGAGACAAGGTTTT
>NW_010170231.1:66987-71149 GCF_000695765.1 Mesitornis unicolor | reverse complement strand
GGAAAGAGTTATAGCACGTTGCAGGTCACTGTAACCCCAAAAGCTGAGTGGATAAGCTCTTGAGAAGTTGGGGCAGATGTCGTCACAGCAGTTGAGGTCTCTGTGCAATACAGCTGTCCACACTTCAGCTAAGCTACCCCAAGACACAAGTATGTGCATACTTCATTTAGTGCTGTTGCAAAGACACAATCAAAGAACTGATATGTCCAAAGTCACTGTCTGTGGCAGAATAGGGAATGGGCAGTTTAGGCACAAGCTGGGTCCAACATGTGGTTTATTAAGTGCTAATACATTACATCAACATGTAGCAGCTCTCTGGCTCTGGAAGGCTTGTGCTTGGCATGACAGATAGGTGCTGTTGTACCTTGAGGATTAGCTCAAAAAAATCCTGGACTCAGCTCCATGAAGGCAGAAAGATGCTAGTGCAGGGCATGAAGTCCCCTGAAGTGAGAATGCCTACTGCTGATGGCAGCACATAACTTTGTTCAAGTCCATCATGCTTGGGCTCCTGCTGGCACCAGGCAGCTGGTACCTTTTCTGCTCCCACCTGCGGGTGGTCTGCTTGCCCAGGCACTTCCAAAAAACCAAGCTGGGGGAAGGTTGGAGATGATGTTTACTCTAACAAGAGATACCCACCGTTTCTGTCTCCACAGTAATTAAGAGCAAAGAGCTTTTAAAGCACCTTTCCTGCACCTATTATATAGACACAGTGTGAGGTGCAGCCATTAATCAAAGCAGCTGCTGGAGATAAATGCTAATTGAGAGCAGTCTGACTCCCTGAAGTTTCCCTCCCTCTTTCTGCCCATGCTGAAATATTTAATTTGTTTCGTACGCTGGTGTTCAAGCACAGGTTGTGGCAGGTTGTGGTTTTTCATTTCTACTGTGCAGGAGATTGGAGCAGGGGATAAGCAGTGAATATATTGTATAATAATAAAGCGTCTGTGTGCTACACGCCCCCGTCAACATCTACGCAATGGTGTGGACGCTGTGTGCTCATGTTTCTGTTCTGTGGGAAGAGCTAAGAGTGGGTGGCTGATAGGAAGAAATTGGAGAAGTTCCATGCACATCTGACTTTGAATGTCCAAATCTGTGGCCACTGGCTCACCAAAGCACCACCAGTATAAAGAGTGTTTCCATCTGATGTCAGAAAACTTGGTATGCTCAAATCATTTGCCGAATGCAAGATTGTATTGCAGTATCCAGTACCTCAAGATAAGGAAGAGTTTTTTTGCACTAGTGATCCTCTTAAAGTCAGAGCCACTTGTGAAAGTGCTGCTCACTCTCAGAGCTCCAGAGCAGGACTAGGTGAGACTACATAGAGAAATGAAGAAAAAAAGAAGTAATCTCATGTGTGGCTGGATAAATCAGGTGGAAAATTCATGGAAAGCACTGGAGTTGCAGCACAATGAAACCAGAGTAAGAGGAATCAGTCAGGTCCCAAGTCCTTGAATGTGCTACATCACACTCGGCAACCTCCAGACAAGGTTGCTGCTCCCCAAAATGTTGTGAATGAGCACCTGCTGCTTCATTTTCTAGTTAAAATCAGCATTTTCATCCTCATTTTAATTTTCTGCCATTTTTTCCCCTTGATCTCAATCATGCACAAAGTTTTCTATTAAAAACTGCACTAACTCAGAATTAACTGTGAGAGACTTTTGACTTGTCATGCCTCTCCTAGGCACTCCTATCCTTCCTCTTTGCTGCTAACTCAGAGGGGATGAGAATGGGCATTGGCAACTTGGGATCCTTTATACAAAGGTGAATGGGACAGGGACAGCAGCTGGAAGGGGCAGGAAACCATCGTTGGTTGGACCCAAGACAACTCTTTGGTTGGGGTGTTCCTGCTTGGTTTTGTCCCCAGCACAGTTTCATTATCCAAAGGGAAGTCTTTCTGGGGGAAATGTAAGGAAAAAAGCCTTTCTCCCTAACAAGGCCAGGGGACAGTCTCTGCCTAAGCTTGTTCCTGTGTAATCCTCAACTGGATCTGGCTGCTTTTTCCCATTTGCTGTTCAGTTCTTCATCCTTTAGGAGTTGCCTAGGACGTAGCAATGAAAGCCTCCTTCCCTCAAAGGATCAAATCCACTTGGCCTGTTCTCCAGGGTGGTTGTTGTTTATATCCATTAACTGTTTTCCCTCTTCTGATTTCCTACTGGTATCACAGGAAGCCCTTGAAGAAAACAAGATATGATGGAGACTAACACATTTCAGAAGACAACTTCCCACCTCCAGTGTTTGTGGATAATCAGAAGATTGAGAATAAATGGTTTGCAAAGCTGTAAATGTATTTTTCATTCCATTGCCTAAAATAGTTCATTTCTCTGTGCATTTTAGACATCCCAGGCTTTTTTCCATGAAAAAAACAGAGGTGACCCTCTCTACTTCTGTTGTCTATGTCCTGCCAACTTTGATTTTAAGCAGTATCAGATTTTTAGCATTTACAGTGACATGACTCCTGGTGTTTATGTACTGCTTTATCTTCCACATGCATTAGCAAGTGAGAACAGATTAACCCACACGCTTCCCAAGGCAGACAGGTCCTGTGAGGTTTCATGGATGGACAAATTGAGGTGAAGAAGTGCAGTGATGTCATAAGATCACAGGAGGAATTGAGATGAATTCTGGAACTGGAGATTCTTCTACTCAGTAATTTTTGGCTCCAGATGAAGGTACACATTAATCATGAGATGTGACCTTATCTGAGTCAGGTTAAGGTTTTTAACTTTTAAAAAAAACCAGAGCTGGGAATTCAGTGGGAAAAAAGTCTTTTGAGTCACAATATATGTCAAACTCTTATTCAGGACAGATGGTATTTTCTAAAAGTAGCTGTTTACTCCTAGAATTACTCTTCTTCCTTCCTGTGGCATTTCTTCCTCATTCTGTGGTGCTTCTGCCCACAAACCTGTCTTTTTCAGCATATTGCTAGTGGCAATTTTAACAGTCTTAAAAAAACCCTAGCTATAAAAAAACTGTCCATGTCTTTGTCTTCTTACCTTCATGTTCCTCTCTGGCAATATCCTGTCTTAATTATGGATAAACATACAATATTTAGTTGTTTTGGAAAACGTCTTTTGTCTTCATATAGGAGGTATAATTAGCAGCTTAGTTCATCTTGCATTTTATTCAGCTAAATGTCACATTCTCTATTTGTGTTGCTGCCTTTGTTTTCATCTAAGTAAGGAACTCAAGAATAGATTGCAAAAAGAAATATATCTTGTTTTGGTTCTGCTTAGAAAACTGGCTTTCGGCTGCGCTCTCCTCTCTTCCTTTCACCTTTCATGAAGAGTGGCAGCCTGTTCCTGATGTCTGCCATTGTCACGTCTCCATTCTCACAAATCCTGACTGTTTTTGCATATCAAGAGAGATCAGGATTTGGTCCAGCATAGCAGGAACTGTATGCAGGGCTTGACTCAATTTGTTAGACACCTTATGGGGCAGAACTAGACCAATTCAATAGCCTGAAGTTCTGTGTCAGTCTCATCATCCTGTGACAAGACTTAACTTTTGTATTCCTCAGTCACAACCTTGAACATCAGATTTGCTGCTATTTAAGCTGTATTTTCTTTCAGTTTGACTTTCCACTGGCACCATATTCATTAAACTGCTTCTAAGTCCATAGCAGTATTCAAAAGTGTTGCTCATTAAACCTTGTAAGGCAGACAACCTTTCCTCTTTTATGCTAGGGAGGACAGAAGCACTGGCAAAATTCTTCCTTATAGAAATAAAAATAGTTCCAGAAGCACAGCATTTTTTTCTTCCTATTCCACACAGGTTGCTCTGCTAATGATTGCAACTAATATTGTCGCATGTTATTTCTGGATATATTTATGATAACCCTAGAATAATTTAGAAGGGATTCTTCATGTAATTAACTAGCATTCTTGCTCCAGTGTCTTATTTGTACCCATCACCCTGGTTTCAACACTCATTTCAGAAAGAAAATTAGAGTCATGGGTGCTGAATTTTGCACTTTTCACCATGCTGAATTCTGTTTTGTCTGCTTTTACCTTTTAGCTCTGCACTTGTTATAAAATTAAATATATCTCAACTCTCTAATTATTGAGTTGCACTTATTTTAGCAATAATGGAACTGCAAATGTAGTTATTAACTTGTTTGCTTGAGAGAGAAAGAGGAAAAAGAGAATTATTGTTAGTACTGCAAAAG
>NW_010170231.1:52951-66956 GCF_000695765.1 Mesitornis unicolor | reverse complement strand
AAAGAGTGCTGGCTTTAGATTACACATACTACATGTCTGAAAAGATGGAGCCAAGTGGGAACCTGCAGTGCCAAACTGTTTGCAATTAATCCCACCTCACCAAAGCTGAAAAACAGATTTTCAGCTGATATATATTACATAGCACCCTGGAATGGACAAGCATCAGCTTCATTCCTCTGGCAAAATAGTTGTCTGTAAAAGAATAGTTCATCTGTGCAGGAGGCAGAGATTTCTCCAGGGTTACACACAGTGCTTCTGCAGGAGAAGGGGTTATGGGATGCCCTGCTGCTTTCTGCTTTCATCCTGACATGGGAGCATGACTTCTAGGCTTTACCTTCTCGAGTGGAATCATGGTCATGGGATAAGTTCAAGGTGGGGGGGGGAATCTCTAGACAAAATACATACTTTGCTACATGTGTACTGCATTGGCTGAGTAAAACCCCCTGTGCCAGATGTCAGTCATGCAGTGCAGGTCTGGAACGTGCCCAGGTACGCTCACAGTGGCAGCAGCATTGTTGCTGCAGACTCACAGCTGAGCAGGCTGGGCAGGGATAAGGAAGAACAGAAGAATAAGAGTTTTCAGTTGTTGTAAGGCTACAGTTTAGGAAATAGTTGTGTTTATGGACATTTTCAGCATTTTCTTCTTGTTAATTTTTCCCATGTGAAAGAGAAACTCTTACTATTCATTTAACTTTGGAGTGCTGCTTTCCATAAGCATTTTGTAAAATCTTTCAAAAAATGATTATGCTTTTCCAGATGATGCAGGGATTGGCATTTCAGGAGAATACAAATCCGAGTTTTACTGTTAATTAAAGAGAAATTTTAATATATTGTAGGACAATTCTGCTGCTGAGTTTCCAGTGGAAGACTTTGTCCATCTTCCTCAACTGGGTGGAACCATTCTGCAGGTCTCTTTCCAATGTCCCTGTCCTTGTTTGGGTTTACATCTCCACCTCTATTTTATCTGTTGCTGGACAGAAAATATAAAAATTCTCAATTGAAGTAGTTGCCTTAGACCCAGTCAGGTTTTCACCATCGCAGCCTTTTAATAAACCTGGTCATGTGGAACTTCAACAGTTTTAATGCTTCTTTAAGGGTAGGAAAGAGCAGCTTCTTCCATTCACAAGCATCAAGTGCATTACGACAGTCAGGCACAGACTGATGGTCTCATGAGCAACACTTATTTCCACTATTGTTCATGCTCATGCCAAAGATTAATCTCTTTGCCCACAGCAGACTACTTGTCTGATTCATTTCTGTGTATGAAAGGGAGCCTACCCAGGGCTCTGGCTCTGCGCAGTCCTTGCAAGGACATTCAATTATCAGTTCATCATTTTAGTTTGATTAAACGATAGTTACAATGAACAGCCCCGCTTGTATTGTGTCCTCTGATCTTTTGTCTTGCTATTAGCACACACTTAGTGCTGGCTGCGCAAGAGACCAGCCCTTGCCTGAACATAAAGCCAGCTGAACTCAGCAAGAGCCTTTTTAGTGACTTCAGGGGACCTTGGATCAAGACTCTGATATGAAGTATCATAGGCTGGTAGTCATAATAATTTGCTTTTTCAATCACAGGAAACTCCATGCTTCTAGATACAGCCAGCTCAAACAAATACATATTCAAATGTGAGCACACTATAGTTGGCAAGATAAATATCATTGCACCCAATTTTGCACTTGCATTTGTCCTCTAGGAGCTAAAACGAGATTTTTAGTATATTTATTATGAACATGTGCATCTGCTCTGCCATTTTTGCATAATGAACACATTCCTGATACTTAAAGAATTAGCTTCCTCTCTCTCTAAGAGATCGACAAAATAAGCCATGCTGGTATTCATGTATTTATTTATTCATTCATTATTTTTTTGCCTGAAGCAAACTGGGCGATCGATCTTGTTCCCGGGAAAACCCCAGGGGATACGGGGAAGGCTCAGCATTCAGCTCTGAACTCAATTATCACAAATCTCATCCTATAAATCAGAACATGTTGCACAGAAAGAAGAAAACACAGCTCCCCATAGTACATTCCCTGAAAGAGAGAGAGAGAAAAAAATGCTTTTGGACAGTTGCCTTGAGAAATGCAGGGCAGGGAGATTATCCAGCCTCCCCCAGACCCATGCTGCAGGAAGACAGGGGTTTGCTAGCTAGCTGTGCTTCCAAATGTGTTTCACCACATCATGGTTTTGTATAGCGAGCAAAGTCCAAAGCAATGGTGATAAACATGGACAATGTGCATCAACCTCCGCTCAAGCATCTGGAACTTAGACTTGATCTTTCCCTGAAAGGAAACCAACTTTTCCTGCTTGAGCAAACCACATCATGAGCTTTTATTTCCTCCTTCAATGACTTGGGATAGTTCCAAAAATCATAATTTTCCAAAGTAATTCAGATGCTGGAAAGCCATCAGGAGAGCACCTATAGGGTGCAGCATGACTTAAGTACTTTTTAAATGGCATGTATCACTTCCACAGGCTGTCAAAACGGGCTCCACAATGGCACGATGTGCACCAACCTCTCTGAATGCTGCAATGAGGCCAGTTTTCCAGGGAAATATCACCATCTGAAATGTTTGGTGCCACCAAACTTTCCACTTGCTAACAGATGGATATAGCCAATACTTCCCTTCAAGTGATGTTCATAGGTAGACGTGATTTGTTGTAAGGTGATCACTAAGGTGACTGTTGTAATCCTTTTAATGACTTCATTTACAGCAAAAGCTAGGTACCTGCTTGTGTCTGGGAGCAGGGGAATGGGATGCGCAGATTGTGCTAATGCAGCACAAAAGCTGTGGAATTAGGAGCTGCTCTTTAAAACTAGCCAATATTGGTGCATAGCTGACCTCTTAATGGCTTTGCTTTATTTAAATAGTGGTCTTATTTAAACATGTTTCCTTGTTTTATATAACTTTTTAAACGTATTTGGGTTCTGACTGAATCTGGACAACTGCAGTGGTGAGAGCCTGCTGGACCTGACCCATCTGCTGCTTTGGACTGAAGGCTGGAAACTGAGCGATGGGGCTCAGATCCCCAAATAGCACTGATAACCCCCCTGCCACATTGTGCAAAGGGGTTTGAAGGCCGAGGAATGAACGAGAAGCTTGTTGCCTGGCTGAAGGGCTGCCTAACCCATCAGTTCACCACAACTTCTAGCATCATGGAGGGCTGTGTGAGGAACGGGCTCTCAGGCTGCTGCGGGATGCTGTGGGACAGGTAACGTACCTGTAGGTCACCAGCACTCAGCGTCTGAACCATCCAGTCTGGGGTGCAAGGTGTGGAGACCTGGTAAATAACTGCCTGAACCTGTTAAAATGCTAATCAGGCGTGACAGGCTTCAGGTAGGATGCTCTAATAAGGGTGAGGATGTGTGAGATGCTCTCATAAATATGCAACAGTCTGCCAGCTGTTTGCTATCCTCTCTGCAGACAGCACAGGACTGTATTGTCCATATATTTTTATTCTAATTTCTTAGCTTTCTTCCTCGGTAGGTAACATTTACTTTCACCTATTGCAAAACTGAGCCCCATGTAACTAGCTAAGGGGTTATTGTTTAACCAGGAACAACACATACCACCACCAGGTCAAATTAAACTCTGATACAATGATTAAGCTCTTTTAATTTTTAATAATTTTCTCAGAAGCTCAGACACGCAGCTCTGTATCACTGATCCTCTGCGTCTGCTCTGGGCCAGATCCAAAGAAACTTCAAAACCATTGAGAAGGTTTCCATTACCTTCACCTTCCTCTAACAGGAGGAGGCTTCCTGGGATGGTTCTGCCATTGCCTATTTAAGAGGTGAAAAAAATCCACTGTGGGGACTGCACATCCTGAGCACTATAAAAACTGTGTTTGCACTGGAACTGTCATTCAAACTCCCAAGTCATGACATGGGGTTATCTAACCTTATCTTGGCTTTGTCAGAGAGAGGAGCTTCCCTCCACTTCTTGCACCAAACCTGCAGAGACCCAGCAGGCTCCCAGTGCTTACCCTGCTCTTTACAGCTGTTCAGAGCCTTTAGGACAGCAAGAAATCACAGGCACTCAGCTGAATTTCTGGTTACTTTTGTTTTTAGTTCATCTGTTGCCAACACATGGCAGAAAAAAGGCATAACAGCTACTACAGATCAACCACCTCCTCCAAACACACTGGTGATAGAGCAAAACACCAGTTTCAGTGCAACTTTCAGGATAACAACTGAAGCTGGGAGGATCTGTAGCTACTGAATCAGTTAGAATTGGGGTTTTTTTCTTAGACCAGACAAATGGATTTCTTCTGCCAACAACACTTACAGTCCCTTCTGATGAAGAAAATAGGGGTTTGCTATGCTAAATAAGGTCAGGATCTTATGAATGGGCTCTGGAGAAGTGTTTGCACAGGAATTAGTACACAAGCTCCTATAGGCAGCTACTAGATGTGTCACAAAGTGAGGGCTCTGTAGATATGACCAACATAAGGAAACTTGCTCCAAAAACTTGAGTCTAAAGGCTACTGCCACCATTTCAATGAAGCTGTGATGACAATGCAAAGCTTGGCTATAGGTGCCTCAATTTATAAAAAATGAATTTTGGAGTTTATTCAGAATAAAAAAGCATCCATTAAAAATGGAAATCCAATGCAAATCAGTGAAGCAAACTGCTAGCAATGTAGAGAAAAGATAAACAATAATAATAAATTATTTAAGCTTATAGCTATGAAAGCCGTGAGAAAGTCAGAGAGACTATTCATCTGTAAATGGGGCAGTGAAAGAAGATAATGGGCCTAAATTCTGCTGCTGTAAAATTCTCACTGACTTCACCGATTAGGAAAAAGTTGCTTAAAAATCAGCAGCAAGGCTTCTGATTTGTTCTGGAAAACGATGTGAACTTCACTCAATGGCCTAACCAGAGAAGCCTTTTATCTTCAGTATTTATAAAGTGCTGCCTGTGGCAAAGATTCCCGGTGCCACTCTTAAGAGGTTGCGCAAATTGTAATGGTGAAGGACTAAGGAGGACACGCTAGAAGGAAAGCTGCTTGAGATTTCGGACAGCCTGCTTTGCTTCATTTACAAAACAGCAGAGGATTTGTCCTTCATTTCCAAAGCCTGAGATCAGAGCAGTAAGTGGTGTTCCTGGGTTATGTATCTGTGTCTGATCAGAGCAGTAAGTGGTGTTCCTGGGTTATGTATCTTGTGTCTGCAAAGAAAGGCTTTGACCATCAACTTACCTTTGTCATTTTGGGTTTGTTGTTTGGTTTCTTTTCCCCCACTTGGGCCTCCTCAGCTGCATTGCTTACATTTTGCTGACAGCTTTAACTTCCATTTGCCATTTAACTGTGCCTGAGGACTCAGAAGATGCCTGCAGATTGTTGTCCTCGCTTAATTTATAGCACTTTCTGCAGGCATCCAGGTGCTCCAGTGTGCGGATGTGCAGAGATCCCTGCATTTCAGAGGGCTCCAGTGGCCACCTCTGCAGTGCCACTTGACTGCATTAGCACAGCACCAGCGGTTGGGGGGATGAGAGTTTAAATTGTCCATCTTTCGGGTAGGATCTATCTTAAGTCATTTTGAAGTTATGTCAGGATCAACTAAAGCATGTAGGTGCTTTTATGGATATGTCTATCAATCAGTGAGCACCTTTCTAGAAGAAGTGGCAAAGGAATTTATGTAGGGATCCTAATGTCATTCATTTCAGTGGCCAAGGCACAACATGACCCAGATTCCTACATTTATAGAAGTGGAGAGTGCTCTGATCTGCCACCTCTGATTGAGAGAGATTCTGCTTTGGCTCAAGCTGCCAATTCCATCTCCAGGCTGCTGGGTTTGGGCCTGTATCTGAGCAATATTCAAGGCATAACACATGGTACTTCTGACAGGGGATAGATCATGGTGTATGAGGGTCATTTGAAAGAGAGGAGCTGATTTTGTAGCACTTAAGTCTCCATACAGTAGATTGGATGCAAATGCCGACATTCCTCCCATCCTGTTCAAAATCCCCTTACTTACTTCCTCACATAAACTTCATCAATGGTGCACAAATGGAAAACCCTGGACTGTATTTAATTCCTCCAAAAAGAAGCAGCAGACAGCATGTGTTCTTGAACACATCTGTAGACACAAACTTTTCCTCTGACCTTGCTCTAGATGAAGGAGTAGTGGTACTGCCAAATCAACAGCCTCCTTTTTGCTTGTGCTTCATTTTCACCTGTGGCCAGAGCTGGCCTGACCTCAGTTCTCAGGTCTTTTGACCCACCCAATTGAATTGCTTTTATTTTTATTTTTTTCTAGGCAGTCCTATTGGTATTTTACTGATGCAAATGTAGCAAGCAGATAATTCAGTTTGATCTGGTCACAAACTGAGTTATGGCTGCAGGCTACCTATGAATCACTTTTAGTGTAAAAAATTTTTTTCTCAAGAAATCCAGCAGCTTCTAACTGGTAATAACATGAAATTCCATGTGAAAACTTGTCCCAGGCAACTCAACATTTTCCTCGAACACTCAATTTACAGATTAAAAAGAATCTTCCTTGTGCATGTTTGTTTCTGCATATTTGGCGCCAAATATTTTAGTAAATTGTCACTCGCAAGAAAACCCATAGAAACAAGCAATATCAGGAATAATTTATATCAAATGGATTTTGCTGCCATGCATTCAGTACTAGAAGAAAGTTTGCTCCATCAGGATGCAAGTTATCAAGGCTCCAAGCGGGAAACTCAATATGCTTAGGCTGGGGCCGCAGGGAGTCTTCAGGTAGAGACTGGAAGTGTTTAAGGGGATGATGCGGTTGCTGCTACAGAAGAGAGGAGGACCCATAGGTACAATGTACAGACACACTAGCAGGACCCAGAACAACCCTTGGACACTCATTCCTTTCATGCCCACATAAGACAAGTTCATTTTCAGTTCAGTGCCCGAAGGCAACTCTCAGGCTGAAATCCCAGGTTTGCTCCTCCTACGCAATGCTTCTTGCTGTTACTTACATTGCAAACTCCTTCAGGCTTGCAGCTCGTATATACATCACGGGCTCTGCCCTGTACTGCTGATCACAACAGTATTCAAACAATGAGTGCTTTTTTTTTCTAATATGTGTGAATTTCCTTTGATGCTTAAATAACAGAAAAACAGCAAAACAAAACAAGGCTCCCATCTGAATTACTCAGGAGGATACAGTAAGCTATTCTAGGCTGTCAGAGTTGTAATTAGGTGCTTTTAGAAGTATGTTATCTATTTTTATCTGTTACTTATTGTGCATACTGTATTTATTCTGCTGAACATGTTATGCCCCTGAGAGACTACTGCAGATTTCTCGGTACATTATTGTCTCGATGCTGTTGCTACACCCATTTTTGAGATTTGGAGAGGAACCAATTGGATTCTGACATTTATTTATCTTCTTAGAGTGAATCTTTTTGTCTGGTAGATATGTAGGACTCCTAAAGAGACGTTTCACCACATCATGCTAATCTTCCTTAGTTCATGGATTACTGACCTAATGTGCAATGACAGCCCTTTCCGAGCCATCGTCTTGCACTGCGTTAAGCTGCTGTCACACGTGTGCTGAAGTGCACAACCTCTGCGCATCAAACCCACGGTATCCTCCCAACAAGGACCACCAAGAACAAGCTGTCCCTATGCAAAGGCACCCTCAAATTTGATCTGAGGTGCCCACTCACCCCTGCCCACATAGAAAAGAAATAGTGGAAGAAGGCAGTAATTCTCCTCACTTCCTAAATACCTAGAAAATTAACATGAGTCAAAGCTCTAGCTACCTGGCAGTGTGAATGCAAACACATCAGAGCTTCCTCATAGATATTGAGAAGCAACTCCACAGCTCGTTTAATTAATCAGCCCTTTCACTTCTTGCAACATCCTCCAGATCAGCCCGGTGTCCTCTGCTCCCTCAGCCACACAAAGGGCCTGACCTCAGCTCTTGCCATTCATTGCTTCGTTAATTCACCCCAGTTTCTCATCAGAGAGAAAGGAAACCTCTCCCAGCATCTTAGCTAATATCTCCCTTCTACCAAGATGCTTGCATTTCTCATCCCAAATAAAAAGCCTCCCTTTCAGCTCCTCTGTATGTTTAATTTAGAACTAGAGTCAGGAAGAATTTGTAGGTAGAATTCAGGTAGAACTTCTAGGTCTAGAAAGCTGTAGCACAGAGCTTGCAAGGGGAAGCATCAACCATCAGGAAAGGAAAGAAACTGGAGACCCTGCAGAGCTGCTTACAATATGGCAAGGATGAGTGCCCTTTAGTTAATTATCCTACAGAAACACTACTAATTCTGCTGACAGAAATACAGAACTGGGTTCATAACAGTAAGTTTATATCCCTGACAGCACCAGGCAGCTTCTGCAGAGACCTTGAGCTTGAACCACTCTGCCAGGAGCTCCTGACCTACAACCCAGCTTCTGAAGAACGACGACCTTTGCTGTATCTGCTCCTCCATAAGCAAAGAAGCTGCCGGGTGCTGCTTTCTACAAGAAAAACCAAAGAAAGCAGAGCTGTGCCAGGGAGGTGAAATTACAGGTCCTGTCTGCTGTCCTGGGACAATCTCACGGTGAGAAAAAGCTGCACCTGCAGGGAAACCACAGCCAGGCACTGAGGATAAAGCAAGGACAACATCAGCCATGTAATCTTTTTACAATCTCGTGTTTCAGGATTTTTGGCTAATGGGGAGAGAGAGCTGCAGTGCAAGCGCTGTGTTACTGAGAACATCCTTGGGTCTTGGAGAATGAAAAAAAGCCATGGGGTAACACAGACGGAATTTCCAAGTTCATGGGAAGATGTACAAGCTGAGATGTTCTGTTGTCTTTGTATGCCATGCATGTGAGTCATGGGAATTTGAAATGAACAGTAAAATAGTAAAAGACTTGTTTTTTTAGTGATAATCTATCAACCTAAGAAGTGAATGAGACTATACAGCAGCTCTTTCTCTCATTCATAATTTTAATATGCTGAAATGCCTACATTTTAGTCTATCTGGCTACAAGCTTTTAAAGTATATGTTTATAAATCCTTGAGAAGACAGACATAAAATGAAACAAATGATAGCTTTGAATTACAATTGTGATGAATATTGACATAATAAATTCTCTCCTCACCCAAAAGAGCGATGAGGAATTCCTTCTGTACCACACCGTGTTTTCATCAGTCAAATACAGCCACTTGTTCAATTTATAGCTTGCTTTTGGGCTGAAAGTCTCCACACATATTGCATGAACTCAGCTGTACACGATTCAAAATTATTTGGTTGAGAATATCATGTTTCTAGATAATTTATGCTGAGATTTTCAGGGTTGTGCAAGGGCTTTTGCTGTCCAAGTCAGAGGAACCGATGTATCTAAATTCCCTGGGCAGTGTATCAAGCCATAATCTTTTAGAGGTGTTGCTCTACAGCTTGTCTCTACAGCTGTAATTGCAAGAGGAAGGGATGCGGAAATGACGGTCAATGCTTTCAGATGAAAGATTACCCATTTTCAACACCATGGTCCTTATCAGAGCTGTAATGTATAATAATCACAAATCCCCTGCGTTAGCTCGATTTGCTACTGCTACAAAAGGGGACGACAATTTGAACTACATCTGGAATACCTGGCAGATGTGCACGGCTTTGGTCTGACCAAGATCTCCAGTGAAAAATTAATCCATTTAGACACGATGGCTACACATTTTGCCATATCTTTATTGCACTTTTACCACGTTGCAAACAATTCCACAAAAATGCTGCAAAAGTAAGCCTAGAGCTGCTGAAAGCAGCTTTTTACTCATATATGTATATATTTACACAAAACTATCAAAAGCAAAGTTGAAAAGTAGCAGCTCAGCTATGATAGTCTAGAAAGATAAGAGCTGCCACCTCCTTATGGACAAATAGTACAACTTGTCATTTTACATCACTTTGTAAAACCAACATTCAAGTATTCCTGTCAATGCACAATTAGTGAAATTCCCTTCCGGTAACCACTGTATTTATTATTATTATTATAATTATTATTATTTTTTGCCTTTAAAAGTTCATAATGCCTTAACCCTTTAAATGCTGAGTAGCTGGGGGAAAAAGCATTCAATTTAAATAAGATACAGTGGATTAGAGCACTTAAAGGGTTAACACAAAAAACTAAGTGGACTGTCACCACAAATAAAGTGTGAGTCACAAAACTATGCCGTCCCTCTTAGTTAAATTTGGTAGGTAGGTCTGGGTTTTCATAGATATACCATATATAAATACAAAATATTAAGTAAAGGCCTCCTTTCTACACAAAAAGGACAGGAGGTGTTTTGCTATCTGTTGTCTGTCAATGATCTGACTATTTTCTCCATCTTTTCATAATCTCTCTTTAGGAACTAATGAAAAGCATCACATTAGACTTATTTTTCTTAATGAACTAAGCCTTTGCAGAGTCTACACTTTACCTACTTTGGGAACAATTATATCTCATTTCTGAATTCACTGAATTCACAAAGTGGCATATACAGTCTTTTGCAAGACTTTTTTTAAATTTTTATTTCCTCTTTGAATCTTCTTTACTTGGCTGGTAAAAACGTAGTCTTGCCATTTCACTACCTCTCAGTCGTAACAGTGTTAACATCAGTGTTAAAGTCATTTTCAACCACATTGTCATAACCATCCTTTTCTATACAGTCACTAACAGCCTTGAGGACAATCCGCAGCCGCCTGTCCATTGCCTCCAAGTGAGGCTGGTAGAGAATGGGAGCTATTTTATCTTTCAGTAAAGATTCCTTCATCAAGAGACTGAGTTTGTATTCCTCCTTGGCTAACAACTGTAATCGCAGATAGGTAGACTTCCTTATTCTAAGAGAAAAAGGAGAAAAAAAAATGCAAATCAGTATTTTCATCACTATTTATCTTGACGTGGCTAAAAGGCTCATAGTCAGCATAGTGATAACAGCGTAAAAACCTTGTTAAGTAATGTGAAATGATGAGAAGCAGGCGCTGTCACAGCCCTAATGAGCAGCTGGCATTGTCAACTGGCTAGTGATCTTTGGGAACCCTTAAAGGCGGGGAGGGTTAGGAGCACTGCTCCAAAAAGTGCAGCCTTTATGTCCCTCTGCTGGGTAAGGCACCGCCTGGATCCGGTGCAGCGTCCCTGGGGTCGCCTCAATCTCTGCACCAGGATGCAAGATGCTCATGGCATTGAGCTGGGGCATGGGCAGTGGCAGTGGAGGCTCCGGCTGCTCACCCTGCAGGGATGCCCACAGCCTTCACAGACACCGAGCTTGCCCTGGGTCCCTGTCATGCAAAGCTGAAACTCTAAAAACCACCTTGTCCTCTCTGAAAATCAAGGCCATGGACACCATGGATAGCTGTTGTGAAGCACTTGAACAAGCTTTTCCCACTTGACTTCAATGGGACATGTTTTGTCTGAATAAAGCCCCTCTCACAACAGCTCTCAGCCACGCTCCTGCAAGGACCTGATCTCAACAAAGCACTTAATGTGTCAGGGCCAATGCTAAGGGCTTGCTCACATCAGGCTCATGGGGCAGGATCATAACATCTCCATGGTATGCAATAAAAGATTCACTTGAACATTTCAGTCCTATTAGTGGAAACAATGGCACAAAATGGGAAACAACACTGGAGACGAAACATACCTGCAGCACTGGTTTAAAGGCACCAATATGGAAAGTTCGTCATGGGAATATTTTCCAAATCTGTAAAAAGACAGAAGCAAGAACATGTCAGAGGCTGCTTTAAAGACTAACTTTTTTCTATTTTTTCCCCAGCAAAATTATTAAAGGTATTTACCCTCTTCCATTATCTAAGTGGATAATAAATGTTTCATTTCCAAACTTCTCAAAGGTTTCGTAGTGATGTCGATCCATGTTCCCTATGGAATAAAGAGAAAAAAAGACTGTTCTCACTCCAGCTCGCTGCTGATCCTGCAGACCACGGCAATGCAAATGCCACGTTTCAGTGAGGAGCCCAGTGCTCCCCAGACACTGCTGCTGTGTGGGGAAGAAAAAGCAATGGGGCTGCTGAGCTCATTTGCTTCTTCTGTGGCAAGCCCAAAGTGTGCTATACTGAAAGATGGTGTTACGCCTCTGGGAACTTTTCAAGCTCTCTGTAGCTTTTATACTTAAACTCTAGAGGAGACAAAATGAACCTCCCACTTTCCCTCAACCCCCTCCTGGGGTATGCCAAGGCAATTCCTCTCAAGTATGATGGCATCTCAACTGCTTCAGGAACCAGGTCACCTGTGAGGTAGCCACATCCTGAGCCAGCAGAGCTTCATCAGTGCAAGTGAGCCCTGCTGTTCCCGCCCTGGGTCAGTATGGTGTGCAGAGCAGCCATGGTACGTGTGCAGGGTGCGAGGCTTAGCTTAGGAAGGGGAAAAATGCATCCTCCAAGCAGGGATTTTAATCCACATGACTTTGCTAATATTGCATTAAACTTTCTGAACCACAACCAAACATCCTCTGTTATCTTAAGAACTTTGTCCAAATTTTCTGGCTGCCTGGAAAGCCAAAATGATATTATGGCTCTAACGTATGGATCAGGATGCTACTGCTGTGGTAGAACTGGCCAGCTCTTTTTTTTAAGGTCAATGTGCAGTGTTGGTGCCAAGGTATGAATTTTGTCTTCATGGCAGGGGTCTTGAGCCACTTAGAGACGTCACACATGGCTCCTGAGCTACGAATTGGCATTTCCTGCTGCAGCCTATTGCAGAAAGCTCAGCAGTGGCAATGGCAGAGGATATGTACATGCTGGCATGTGTCTGAGGATCAAGTATGTATGTTGGCACTTTACAGGTGTATTAGCTGCAGCAGAACAGGTTTCATATGACAATATCTCAGTGTTAACCACTGAGCAGGCTTAGAATAGGTCACTATTAACTGCATGTTAATATATTGTTATTTCATTCCGAACAGGTTACATGAACAGAAAAGATTTTCTGATGCATACCACAGTTGCCTTTGTGACAAAGCAACATCCTTTTCCCTGCCCCACCTGACAGTTTATAGAGCAAGCTGCAGTGAATACTACTGCAGGTAGAAAACAGGGTGCCAAAAATGAACAGCCCTTTGACGTGCACCCAGGAGCCAGCATTACAAGTGGTAAGGCACCCAATAAAGCAAATTGTGAAGTCCTTAACTGTTGTGAAGGAGACTGCTCTGACTCGCGTTCATCATAACTCTGCATTTCTGAACATCTTTGTTCCTTTAATCTGCCCTGATGGGAATACATAACCATGTAAATCTGCATTTTCTCATAATCATACAGTAAATGCAGCTTCAGCCATGCTTTAGTAAACTGCTGAGCTATGCAGAGCAGTGTAGAAAGAAATGGTTCTTATTCTAATTAAATGTTGCATTTAATTTTTGAAAGAGATGAAACATACCCATTAGGAAATCAAAAACTGTCATATCCATTATATCCAGAATTCTGGTCCCACTGTCATACGGGGGTGTTTGTTTAACCTCTTCACAATAATCTGGATCAACTTCCCATCTGGAAAAGCCAATATTTTGATATTTTAGGTGACATACAAAGCCTACTGACTATTAAAAAAAATGTTATTTTGCAAAGATCTAGTCGTATCACTTTCAACTGAGGGCAGGGTCAGGTAGAGACAGCAAATTCTTCAGGCTGCTTCCAGTAATGCAAGCAAGCAATAAAGATTGTGACTGATGAAAAAGGAAGAAAAGCACAAGATTGAAAACTATCTGGCTAACAGCTTCAAGATATAGGAGCCCAGCTGCGCCATCACTCATGATGAAAACATCTGAGACTTGTTTAGGACTGCAGTGAATCTTTCTCCCTCTGAAGGGACCTGGACAGGTCCCGCCGCATCCTGTCAAATGCACTGGAGGTATCTGCCCCATGAGGGAATTATGCCATTGGAGGTCATTTCAGGTTCAGGACCATAAGCTGAAGCTCCTTGCAAATGTAAGTACTTTGTCCCTTGCCAGGAGCTGGATCTGCTGAAGAAATGCAGATGCTCTCCTAAGCCTTAATGCTTTAGATCCAGCAAGGGCAGTAACTGCAGCACAGCTTTATTTTCCTATTG
>NW_010170231.1:44445-52920 GCF_000695765.1 Mesitornis unicolor | reverse complement strand
GAACCCTTTGCTCACCACTACTCACTCTGCTTTCTTGCGCTTGTGGTAGGAACGTCTCCAAGGGTTTCTCCAGGTTTTCCTTTTAGCTAAAGACAAATCAGGCAGGAAAGCAGCCAGAGAGCCTTCGATCTGGTCGGGTTTTCCACACAGGGCGTGCTCAGTCGAACAGTAGTAGGAGCATTCCCCATAGAAGCAGATGTTGTTGGCTGGCAAATAAAGGAAAAGAGTTTTAAAACCTACCCTTGAATTAGTGTTTAAGAATTCTTAAAAACAGGAATATATGTGAATGAACATGAACAGAAATAAATCTCAGACCCAAGACCCCATTTCCACGCATGGTTTTCTTCCACTGAAACCACTAAAAAGACATTCACTTCAACAGCTGGGATCACACCCTGTGCTGAGCTCTCTGCGATTATTTTCAGTCTATTTATATTCCAAAACCACTTTTTAAAAAATGCTTTCCTTTCTCCTTTCATTTTCCCAGACTCATACATTTTTTGGGACATGTTTGTTACCCCAGGCTAGAACCCCAAATCCCACAGCTGAAAGAGTGGCACGTGTCCAAAATTAAGTCACCTTTCAAAATCTTGGCTCATTTCTTTAAGAACAGACAACAACATTTCATTCATTTACTTGCTGGTTATGAGAAGAACTGTCAGTTTTACTAATGAAATGAGAATTATTTACCATGTGGGGGTGCATATGGAAGGTGGAAATCGCATAGATGTAACTCTGTCAGCAAACATCCCAAACACAATTTTTTTCCTCCACACATCCCGTTACTCCAACAACCACAGAAAAAGACCCTGCAGCAGGTTTTGGAGCGTGTGTTACCTTAAACCTCCCCAAAGCTGCCAGCACATATTTTGGTACCAGCAGGAACACCCACCTCTTTACAAGAGCCTTCTTCCCACGTGAATTCACTGGAGGTGTGAGAGAGCAGCTCATCCCCAAACCCCACCAACGCTGCACTATGAACAAGAACAGGAGCACACTGCTGATCTTCTTGTTGGTGTGCTACAACTCTTTTGACATTGCTTTATGCACATAAAATGCCATTAGAGGAAGACTGTGCCCTTTCCTTACGGTAATGCACGAACCTGAGAAGTCACATTGCTTCCTAATTCCCCACAAGGCCTCTAAATTCAAATATTACTTCTGAGCTACTCTCCCTTTGGGCAGGATCAGTATAAATGAGGCAGAAAGGGCTGGTGAATAGAGGGAGGTGATTTTCTGCTTGCCACAGACAACCTCGTGGCTCAGAAAGGTGATCCGGTGGGTTTTGATCACAGCGATGCCCTGCAGCACATCATCCTGCACATCGCTGTGACATCCCCCTGGTCCAGATCCAACCTCCAGCCGGCAAAGCGCCCTGCAGGGATAGTGCACTGCTGGTGGGCAACACGAGAGGATGAGTTGAGAGGACAGGGAGCAATACCAGCCCTGGTGCTATGGAGGTAACAGGAGGGAAGGAGAAACAGGGCAAGGAGCTGTTACTGGAGAAGGAGGAGAACATGACAGAGCGATAAGGTCTTGTGATGTTTTTGATTGTATTAATTAACCGTATTATCCAAGACCAACTGCCAACTCTGGAATTACATCATATAATTGGACTAAAAGGCTGGTGTGTTACTACTTGACAGTTTGTCCCAGTTCTTCATTTCCAAGCCTCTGTTGATGGCCATCAGATTTGTCCATCTAGTTGTGATTACTTTACTCTAGATACAGGCTTTTTGAATCCCTCTGTTGTGACTGACTCATAAGGGCCACCCATCTATCTGTGCTCAGGAACAACTCTAACCCAAACTGTATATTTACATTCACAGGGCTGGCTTATACAAGTTAAATACATCCTGTCTCAGTCCAGAAATATTTACCATGTGGTCAAAAACCTCGACGATAATTACTGAAAGAAAGGTACTTCAGGGAAGAGAAAATGAAGAGCAGAAATCACAAAAGGAAGGAAGGAAGCACTCAGCATGTCTGTACTTTTAGTTTGGTAATTTAAAGTGTTTTACCATGCAGAATACCCTTTTTTAAAGATTATTTAAGCTTCTTCTTACATATAAGGCATACTTAGTTCCTTAACAATTTAATTAAATGACTCATTCATTTCATTAGTCTAAAATCAAGTGTAAAGTCAACATCTAGACAATCTCAACCTAACACAAGCCCTGGGCGCACTGCCCTGCAGTCCATAATTCCTCACGTTTCCTTTTAACAAATGCTACCACCGCATGGATTTGGCAGGGCTTTTGCAGGGCTTTTGCAGGGCTAACACAGGTGCCTCAACACTGCCTTTGATCATCCTGGCAAAACCAGGAGGGCTTCATGCCTCCCTGAAAACCTTTTCCATCATTCAGGATGAAAGAGAGGAGTTGTCCAAGCACCTGTGGGCAGCAGCACCAGCTGCAGATGGTCTGCAAACGGGAGGATCATACTGGGCCATTAGGAAGGCTGGGATATTCTCAACCAACAAAAACTGAGGGGAAACAACTGTGATTTACACCCTTTAAAAAAAAATTATTGCAAAGTATTTCAAGGGGTTCCAGGCAGCCACAAGGGATGATTTACAAGAAATCACATACAGATGCTGCTCGCTGCAGGCTAGCACAGAAGAGTTAGGAGATATAAAGAGATCCCTTATTTCCCAGGAGTCTGCTGCCTTGGTGGGAAGGTTGGGGTCTTTCCTGCGCTGATTCGAAGCTGCAGTGTGGCTCGTGCTTCAATTCAGCTGTGTCAGCATCATCTGCAGAGGGAGGGAACCCATGCTGATTTATCTTGATTGCCTGAGACAATTTATCCTCCAGGATTGCTATGACCTGGCTGCCACCTGGCAGTGGGAAGGTGATGCTCAGTTATCTGCTGTCGTAACAGTTTGGTAAAGAGCAAAAGGCCCAGCAATGCTTCTCCCGCGCTATCGCACCCTCTGCTGCTCACTATGTAAATCTGACCTTTCAAAACAAGGAATTATATTAAACACAGCATTTTGCACAGTGGGAAGATACTCTGTTTAATAGTTTGCTTCTGAATTTAACTTTGGGAACAATGAAACCCTGCTCCACATTGTCAATGGAAACAACTGGGAGTAATCATTTGACAGCAATCACACTCTCGTATCCAGATAAATCTCCAGGACAGCCTGGGGGCTGTGGCAGCGATGGCATTCACCACTGCACGGTGGCAGAACGAGTGTGTGTGTGTCTGCACCAGGCTGGGCTGCTTGCCCCACTGACACCTAGCTCCTCCAGCATTGATTTCCCCACAGAGTCCTCATCGCCTGCTCCTGCAAGCGATGGGAGGATGTGTCCTGTCACTGAGACAGCAAGCCTGTGGTAAAAACACAAGTATTACTTCTTGGTGAGAAGTTACATTCAATAGCAAAGCTTTTTCTGCCAGCTGTTATTCTCCCCATGGGCTAAGACCTGTGATACTTAACCTCCAGGGCTCCTGTCCAATTTCTGGGGGCAGTCGAGGTGAAAGGAAGCTGTTATGTCAAGTTGCTATTAAAGAAATGAGCTGCTTTGACTGACACAGAATAGAAATCCTGATATCTCTACCCTAGTCTTATACACAATCAGTGAGACGAAGCAGCTTGAATTATCTGGGAAAACACATTAAGGTTTCTTAAAAATGTAGAAAAAAAAAAGTTACCAAATATAGAAAAACACAGCTCTCATTTAAGACTTCAAGGTGCAGTAGCAAGCCTCTTTGAAACCTAAGTAGGTGACCCACATTCTGCACAGCAGGCTCAGGGTGAAATTCCCACTTGAGACACAAGCCCAGCGCTTCGCTGTCAATCCCACGCTGGGAACCAGGTTTGGTCTTCTGAAGGCAAAAATCAGAGGGAAAGGAGAGATGAGGGCTAATTGGACTGTGGCCCTTCTCCTCCCATTAAAACTCCTCAGCTCATAGGTTATCCTTTCATATGATTCAGGTGTTTCTGTACAGATCTCCCCATCCCTAAGTACACCTGCAAAAGAAGGGACTGCCAGGAATATGTGCTCCTGTAGGGCAGGTAGAAATGGCAACAGCAGCAGTGCTGGCAAACCAGAAAGGGAAGGATGTTTATACACACTGAAATGCTCGTATGCTGTGAAATTTGCAACACACAAACTCCTTCTTCATTAAAACCCCAAATTATTTCCCCATAAGAATCCCAAGCGGTGCTGCAAATGTCTGATTTTCATTATCTGAGGATGGATGGATAGAATTCGTAATGAAATCCACACAAAAATCATGGTCTGGTGATCGAAACTCCAACTAATTACAACAATTAAGAACCAGAGTGTCTGTGTACTCATCTGCATATTTTTCCGTGCATTACCCTGATAGCTGAACAATGATTCCTCTCAGGAAGAAAAAGAACAAGTGGAGATACCTTAAAGCAAATTGCTTGGCAGAGCAATCCTTTTATTGAGATTTGCATGACTGTTAACAGAGGACATTTAACAAGCCTGCACAATTGGAATACTGGAAAGAATCCTGAATATTTACTAGAGCAACGCATGAAAAGATCTTTCTTTTACCTGCTCAAAGTAATAGCTAATTCAGAATTGCTATTGTTTGCTGAGAGGGGAAAAAAAATCCATAATCCCTTGGAATTGGTTAATACGAACAAAACCATAGTGCTTACTAGCTATGTAACATTGATTTCTTTAAGCTGCTGCCTCAATTACTTCCAAAATGAAGGCTGACATCATTAATATGTCTCTTTTTTCCTAGCAAATTACCGTTCATTTGTAAGAGTAGCAGGGCTGCTGCAGTCTGCCCTACTGCAAAGGATGTAAAATTAATTTAAATAATTACTGACCTAATTCCATTTCTCATGTTTAGTCCAAACTGCCTGGAAGTGCACTTTTCTGCAATCTGCTTTCTCTCTGAACGCAGCCTAATGCATCAACTGACCTGTCGGCTCACAGCCATTTCCATTTTCCAATAGGAGAAGTGATGCTGCTCTGCAGCAGGCTCCACAGCTGCATCTGCCTGCAGCTCCCTGGCTGTAAGAAGCCCCAATTTCCATGCCCAATGGGACAAGTGAGATGGTCTGGTCCAGGTGAGGAAATGCAGTGAGGTTTCTTCCAACACATCCCCGCACTAGTCCAGGGAATAACATGGTGCATTTATGAGCACCATTAATATTTAACCTCTGAGGGTTTCCACTGCCAACAGCGGTCTCCCAGCCTGAGGAGAAGAGCTTTGTATAAAATCAATTACATTTAGTGCTCATTTAATTTTAAGAGATGTATATGGGTGCATGGAGAGGGATACACTGTCAGCAGACACTATGTGTCCCCATGACCACTGTCACTGAGCACCGCTGGGGATGGAGATGCAGAGACACAGCCACCCGAAAGGGAGTCCCAGAGGGGCCTTGCCAGCTTAATGCACAGACTGGTTCTTGCAAGTATCTGTACATCACACCACAACTTCTCAGCTCTGTAACCAGTTCTCCCTTGAAACCAGGTGACTTTGATGGCCCTCATCTGCCAGAGGGGACAAGTCAACCTCGTCCAGTCTTCCCAAGTTCCCCATTCCCTATTCATATTCCCCAGGCTGTGGGGCTCGTCCCAGCACTCTCCTCTTTTCCCGTTCTGCCCTTAATCTGCTGCTTGAGCTGCCTGCTATGTTCATGAATTTGTTTCTAAACGCTTAATTTAGGACCTTTATTACTTTTTCATTAAGCATTAATTAATGCCTGCCTCTTAAGGTCAGTATGAAATACAAGACAGAGGTTGAGCATATGTTAATGAGAATCCAAGTAATTAAACTGGGGATTTGTAGGGAAGAACTCTGACAAGTAACCAACACGATTTAAGCAAAGTATATTGATTTAGGAAATGTAAAATTAAAAGAAAAATTAATTGCTTAAGCATTTTATTCTCCAGAAAAGCCTGATTCATAGTTAATCAAATATTTTAATTGAATTTATCTGCGGTCTCTAAATAAATTTGAATAAAGGATTATACTTGGATCATCCCTTGGATGTCTGGAATTTCATAATGACAAGATAAAGATCTTTATCTGAACCAGCAGCCTTATCTCTGCATTGCTGCTCTGGCTGCTGTTAAGGTGCCCAGTACTTGAGTACAGTTTCATAATTCACAGAAACCACTCAAGTTCACCCCTAAGCCTTGATACATAACCTGGGAAGACTAAAAAGCAAGCAAACTTTCTAATCTGTGTCTTACTTGCTAAAATGGGAATAAAAACGGCTTATATTTCACATGAGCTGAAGCACCTTGTGCACATAAATGGTCACAAGATTTTTTTTGCCATCTTTTGTGTGATCGTTTGCCTACAAAAAAAGCAAGCAAAAAAAACTGTGTAGAGGGACAGAGACAGAGAAGGAGAGAAAGCGACTGAGATCCAAGTGCCTGGCACACAGCAATGCCTGCTCATCAGGTTTGGTGAACACCGTCGCTATTTCCTGTCGCCATGTGCTGTCACCACTGTCACCACGACTGCACATGTAAAATCGGAGCGCTCATAACACTAGGTAAGATGAAACCTCTTGTAATTATATAATGTATTTTTCAAGTGAAGTTACTGGAATAAATAACTGTCTGCTCAACTGTGTGTCCTGCAGACCTGAACATAAATATTAAGCTAAAAATAACAGTCATAATAATGACTTTATAGGTGATCACAGAAGTGTGATAAAAATTTTGAGAGAGAAAGCTCTTCAATGACAGGGCTCTGGTTTCTAGCTAACAGCAATAAATTACAGTTACATCAGGAGAAACTGTAATTAAGTCTTTGGATCTTGACTTTAGGGATCTGGGATAAACAGCTTCTGGCCAATCACACAGAGAGCAAGAGAGAGATCTCAGGAGATTCCTGCTCCAGACTGTCTATTACACAAACCACAGCCTGAGTTCAGCAAAGCGCATTTACATGCAGCTGAAATAATATGACCTAAGGTTACTGGAACACAGCTACATGCTTTAAATTGAATATTTTCCTATATATTTTTCTAACAGCATACTTAAGCCTATATTTTTAACTTGAAGACTGCATTTCTGCACCTCAGCATCCCAGATGATAATCAGAGGTGACAGCACTTTCTTCCACCCTCTGCTCATCCTCACCTACCCTAGGTCTATATTCTGTTGAGCAGGGCATGGTTTTACTCTGTGTTTGTAAAATTCCCACTCTATGGACATTGTGAAAGAGAGAAGAGTACTAGAAATAGAGAGTGCTGTTGGTTCCTGGGGTCAGCCCTCAAAAGTAAGAATGAGAACTGGGAGCAATTTGGGTCACTTCTACTCTGGCCTCTACCCAGATGAGCATTTGAGCTGGAAGCAGGATACGTTACCCATCTATTTGCTTGACTTTTTTTCAGACTCCTGTTGTAACAAAAACCGAGGTTTGTGACTCTGAGAAAATTAGGTTTTGGTCCTCCAGTCAAAACTGAGGAATAAATGCATCTGACCAACAGAAGTGACAGATCACATTGCAACAGAAAAAGAAATCTAAATAACTAATGGGCTAAGTAATAATGATTGAGGTAAACTGAGAGCAACAGAAGAAACTACTCTACATAAAACATTTGTTGAATACATTGCTTTTGTGAACATAAAAGCCTGTCTCTGCAGATAATTTGTCAAGGGGTAAAGGCACTCAACTCAAAACAATACAGTCTTCTTTGTAAGCTATGTCTCCACATTTATTTTTACTCAAAGGTCTCAAAGACAGTTCTATTAGAAATACCTAACCAATTAAGCAATCTACACATCGTTCCCTTAAGTACGTGTTTGGAGCAATAGAAAGAATATAGTGTTATTTCCAAGACTACCTGGTGAGATGAAAAACGTTCTCCATAGTTTCTTGTCACGAGTAACATCTCGTATTTCTCTTGTCATGTTAACTAGTCTGCCTGCGACTGGTGGCACACGACGGAAATCCAGGATCCTGGAAGAGGAAGAAAAGAGATAGTTTATGTAAAGAATTTAAATATAATGATAGTGATAGGTTTTAGGAAGGTTCATTACACTCTGAAGGCACATTTATTTGTGGTCTTTAAGGAGTAGAGAGCCCATCAACTTCAAACTGGATAATCCTTCATATAATAAATTACAAAATATGTCCTGAATATGATCAGCTCTGACTTGCCTACATAGTATGGAGCAGATGCAAAACATAGAAGAGTATGGGGACACATTGTGCCATGAAAGAAAAGATCATGTGTAGAGTTCCAGAAATAAGAGACAGCAGAAACTTACTTTCAACTTTGTGCTACTACAGAATTGTTGTAACATGCATTTTGCTCACCAATTTTTTAAGTGACTCGAGGAACAGTATTTCAGCCTCTTTCTTCCATAAACACCACCTATTAGTATTTTTTTTCTGATAGTCTTAGTATTTGTTTGATTTATTTGCTTCTGATCCCCTTTGTTTTAATACCCTTACACCAACCTAAACAAGCTCCCTGAGACTAAAAATTTTCCCCTGGGCAAGGCTGGGTGAAGA
>NW_010170231.1:0-44414 GCF_000695765.1 Mesitornis unicolor | reverse complement strand
TCCCTACCTGAAACTCCCCCACCTTAGTAGATCATTAAAAACTCCCTATGAAGCATTGCTATTAGATAGATAGAGTAAAAGAGCAAAATCCCCCTACAAAGCCTCCCCATAGGTGGGATTTTTATGTCCACTGGCTGCTGATAAGGTTTTCTACATTGGGTAGCAACTGCTTTTTCTGCTTAGTGCATGGATATTTAACATACCTGCCTGCAGGAACTCCATTAATGTTTTTTCCTACAGCACCATCTGCTTAAAATGGCCACATAAAATATAAAGCAGAAGGGATCAACACCAAGGTCAACAACAGTAAAATACAGAAGATCCTAGAAGGATCTGATCAGGATGGCAAATGACGAATCTATCCTGTGCCACCCATTGAGGTTCCCTCATCCTACCCATTAACCCAGAGGGCAGTGATACTACACATACTCCCAAATAATCTGTGGCCCCAAAGCTTCAAGCTTTTGAAGGATGTTTCTTGGCACTTCAGGGTGTGAAGTTCATACTCAGCCTGTGAGATGCCATGTTTTCCTGCCATACTGTTAATAGCTCCTCAGTAATTACTAATCCCTGCTTTTAATTGGGGCAGGCTGAAGGGCTGCAGGCCATTCTGAGCCTCAGCGTATCCACCAAACCCTGCACTAACTCTGCCTGCAGGGATATTTCAGCTCCCAGGAGCATGGGATGACCAGCAGCGTCCTCTCCTTCCTACTAACTTGTGGCCTAAATATGCTCCTGATATGGGATGGCCCCAGCTTTTGGCTGTGGAAGCAGAACTCCCTCCTCATCTCACTTATTCCTCTCTGAATGCTCATACCATTCCCCACATCTCACTCGGACTTGCATGCCCTGTGGCTGATTGGGGTGAGCCAGGTTCCCGCGAGAGATTCCCCAGGAGATGGGTCCCCTCCATGGACACTTAAAGATCACAGAGGAAATTCAATTCTCTTCAATATCATTCCTCTTTTATTTTGAGAATTACTCATTGCCAGATTTCTTATTCCCACAGCAAGTCCCATTTCCTAATTATTAATCTACCCTTTCATCATCTGCTTGTTCATTTATTCATGGCATTTGCCCATCTCTGTTCCATTTTCCCCTCTTTAAAAAGTAATTCAGTTACTGGGCTGGCCAAGTGCAGAAACTTATCACAGTATTTCCACTTTTCTTTTAATGCAAATCCATTTTACTTGCCTGTCCAAATGAAATGCTGCTATTTCTGCATTATGTCTCTCATAGTCTGAGAAATAAAAAAAGTCAGGTGGGGTTTCTTGTTCTCTGGTTTGTCTGCAAAGAAAAACAGGGAAAGTGTTTTAATGAAGTTAGCATTTCTAAGGAGCAGTACTCAGTCATCAGTATGTTATTTAGGAGTTCAGTATTGTTTGCTTAACAGAAGGCCTTTAAATACTTCATGTGCATATTATTTGCTATGTAGCCTTCATTTTATCTTCTTTCTAAAACCACTGTAACAAAAAAAAATAGGAATTAAAGACTTGTGCATGCAGGCTGCTGTCACAAAGCTATTCCACTCAAGACTCTTGTGCTATTTAACAAGATCTGCTTTATCACTCTCAAACATTTCATTAGTGATAGCGGTGAAGACAATGTCATTTCATTAAATTATCATTAACTGTAATTATGAAATTTCCAAAAGTAATAACATTTTTCTTTCATCTTTGGCAGCCATGCAGCTCCTATTTAAAATACAACTCTCCCTTTGTATTACTTGGAACCAAAAGTGACATGTTTTTCTCATTTCAGAAGAAATGGGATCATTGCAGTTTGACGACCACGACACATGTCATGTTTCAAAGAACATTAACAAGACCATGCTCCAGAGAGGGTGCAGAATTTGTTGTTTCTTCAGTTTAAGAACCAATAAAAAATGTCATTTTGATGGAAATAGAAAGGCTAAAGCTTCAACACTGAACACCATGGAAAATAGAAAGCTCTATGTAACAGAGGAGCAAATCTTGGTCTCACTTTAAGCAATTTCCAGTCCTGAAGGCTTTTGAATGGAGCACAACTCAGGCAGTTGACCAGTACCATGTCTGGGCCCCACCTCAATCTGCATCATGCCCTATTTTGAAGTCTGAAATGGGAGTTAAGCAGTGCACAGCTGTCCTGTAGAGCATCTGCAAGGGAGGACAGCTCCCCAGAAGATAAGACAAAGCTTTCTCATTCACAGGTGGCCACCTGACAGCTCATGTGTCACTCATGCTACACACTGGCAACTGAAATACAGCTTTTCTACAGCAGGACCTTGTCACATAAAAGGCTTTGTGGTGGTGCGGGTGCAGAGCTCCAACCTTCAGAGAGGTTGCAGCAAGTCCTTACAGGGCATGTTGGGAACCAAAAGTTGTGTCCACCCATGCTCAGTCTCACAACAACCATGACTATCAGGACTGGTATCTGCCTGAGAGCCCTCCTGTATCCACCTTGCTGAAGAAATCAGATGAGACTCAGGGTTTTTTTACTATATGAAGATTTTGCTATGCAACCAGCAGGGTTTGAAATGCTTTCTCAAATATCCTATTTTATATTAACATCTTGGTGAGATACTCTATCTCTCTAGCCCTAAATGATGAACTATTGCCATCACAAAGACAACATCAATATAACTCAAGGTCAGTGGGGCCTCCAACACCCCAGTGATGCTCTGGCCAAAACAGCACTGATCACTGCCATAGTAGCGGTCATGGAGGTGGCCAGCACTTGGCAGAAGTCCTGCTAGGGCACTGATGTGGCTGCAAAGGGTTCATAAGGAGACAAGCTAAAAGTGAGCCTGTCATAAAATAATAAATAGTATTTTACTTTGTCTCCATAATAAATGCAAAAAGGGATGGAGCATGCCCACAAAGAGGAATATGGGAGAGCCAGAACCCTATGGCATGTCATACAACACACCACACAAGAGCTAGGAGAGCTGCAACATCTTTGCGCATATTCCCCTCAAAAATGAAGAAATGAACCCTGAATAGAAATTCAAAAGAAAAAATGAATGTATTTCTTTTGGACAGAAAATTACACATTTTATCTATATTTCCCTTTCCTAGAGATTTTAAAATATTCAATTTCTTCAACAAAGCTAAGGGAGAAAGGTTCATCCCAAGCTTTTGCAAACTTCACACATATCAGCACAGCTGATAAGTTGCAGAAAAAAATACTAATTAGCTAATCAATGCCATCTGCTTTTATCTCCCAAAGACTCTAAACAAATCATGGCTGTTCCCTTTACAAGAAAATCTTGCTCCAGAAAATCAGGCTTAAATAAGGGCTAGATCTCAATCTTGCAAGCACAGCTATCCCTGCAGCCCAGCTCCTCCGTGCTGCCTGCTCATCACCGCTGGGATAGTCTGGTCTCTCTAATTTCACTTTTCTATTTGCTCCCTGCCACCCCTGGCAACAACTGGGGATATTATTCATTTGGGAGTAAGTATAGCTGTCCTGCAGGCTTAGACTTGTTTGTACATACTTCTCTCCTGTCATAATGTATTACTAAGTGGTGGTGCACCCTCCTAGAAAATCATGAACTTTGATAAAACCTGTAAAAATGGCCACCAAATCCACACTGTACTCTACACAATGGAATTACAGGTATTTTTTTAACCTGACTATACATCAGGAAAGAAACTCCCAAGTTTCTTTGGTGCTTCAGGTGCTTCCTTCTACTTATCTATAGAAAAATACTCTCCAACCACAGACCCCATGGTCCATGCCCATGTCAAACAAGTACGGTACCCACTTTTTTGTCTCTTGGAAATACTGGGTTATTCTGAATGTAGACTAGAGGGAGGATTTATCAACCTCCAAGCTGCTGTACATTCCTTATGCTCCCTTGCAAAGCTCTGCAGAAACAAGATGTAGCAGATCCAAATGTGAAATCCTTTCCTGAAATAACCTTGAAAAATCCCTTCCGCTGACTTATTCCTGTATCCCATAGATAGGACAGGAACCTTGTTCCTTGGATCTGACTTTAGCAGGCAAGAGTTTTATTCAAACATACATTTCTTGTTAATTTGATGTCTACAGCAGCACCTAAAGAGATTCGTTGGTATCTCCTCAGCCCCAGTAAACTGCTGTACCACCAGCAAGCACCAACATGTGTGATGATGATAGCCTAAGTTGCACAACTGAATACAAAAAGCTGTATGAGTCTGACACAGCCGTGAATCAATAGAATCAATGAACTGTTATGAGACTGGCTTTAACGGTGTTAAAAGGGCACCTAGCTCATATTCTGTGTTTTTTACTTTACCCAATGTGTTTATACATGATTTTATTTTATCCACATTTAAAAAGTTGTTATTTTTCAGTGTGCACAATCTTACCAATGTACCGCCTGGTTTGGCGCTAATGCTTCTAATAATCCATTCCGATGTGTATGTATAGAGAGGTGGAAGCTCAAAGTCTGCTCTCAGCAACATGGACGTACATTCAGTAAGTCCTATCGGTTTCTCCAGCTTTAGATCTCACAGGCTGGGAAAGGGGCTTGCACCATGAGTCCCTTCCAGGTCAAGTAAAGGATCTTATAAAGCAACACTGGAACTGATTCATCCCACAGCATGTTTTAAATCCAAATTGCATTTTAACAGGGAAAAAAACCTCAACTCTCAAGTTATTTTGTTTTTATTACCTGATGGCTATTGGAGGTTATTTTCTAATAAAATGACCCACAGAATGAGACATTTGAGCTAACAGACCAACATGTTGGACCCTCTGCAGAAGGGTAGGCTTCTGCAGGACAGTAAAGTGATGGTCAGAGCTCCTCAGTGCCAGCAGTGACATCCCACAACGTGCAGGACACAGGTTCTGCACAGGTTGCAGACGGTGGGAGCAGATTTCTGGTGGCGGCTCTTATTTTGCAAACAGTTGGAATCTGGTGATCCTCTCTTTGGAGTAGGATTTGGCAGTATTGTAACGGCAGGCTGGGAAGCTCTGGAGGAGAGACAGATGGAGGTCTGTTTATGCTGCACACAGTTAAAAATTACACAGTGGCATCAGACCAATTACAGCATGAGGAAAAAGAGAAATCAGCATGGCAATGCTACTATAGGAGAAATAAGAACTAAGGGGAAATCAAAGCCCATGAAAATTTCCCCACTGTGGCACAACTCAGAGAAAACTTGGGAAGTAAAGAGTGATTTTAAACAGGACAGGGCATGTTTGTGTTGACACAAGACAAGATGCAACCGTGATCTCATCTTGTGCCTATAAAACCGAGTCATGCTTACAGATAGTAGAAATAAAGCTACTGTGGGATATGAACAGAGGAATGAATCTGGTGAAGCAGCTCAATTCTAGCTATGGCTGGTACCGGTTTTGGTGTTCAGTAGTATTTGGATGAACCAACATAGTGACTTGCGTGCACAAATAATTGAAAAGCCTCAAGTTTTTCTTAAATGTTTCTGCAAATACTTTTTGGCCAATAACCCGATCCCCAAAACTCAACATTAGTAATTCCTTGGGGGTGTTTTTCTATCGTTGATGAACCTCATCACCACAGTGAGACTGCAGGCTTCACAAACTCTGGCATTTCAGAAGATGTTGTTATAGAAACAAAACCTTTAACATGGAAATCTTTATTTAGTTTCCAGAATCTTTTGCATACACCTGCCTAAATTACCAGGATTAATACCCACCAGAGCCATGAATTACTCGAAAGAATCCCGCCTCGATGACAGACTTCCTCCATACTGGAGGGGTCCTGTTATCTGTACAGCAGCCAAAAAAGCTAGAAAATAGGGCAAACAGCCCAATCTGAGTCAAGTGTTATCCTGACACACACATGCTGCCTCCCTATGCCTCAGTCCAGAGACATTTCAGAGACACCTTTTGTGTCAAACCCGCGCACCCTTATTAATCAAAGGACGTGCCACTGATTGGGAAACAGCTCCTTTTAAATAGGTTGTGCTCCTGTTCTGACCCGTAATCAGGGGAATCAAGCACAGGGATTACGGATGATTATGGATCACAACAACAAGCTTTGCTGCAGCAGGGAGTGGGTTTGCTTGGGTTACACCATTTTGCAGAGGGACATCCTAACCCTCTCTGGCCAGGGAAATTTGGCAGCAGCAAAATCACTAAGAGACGTAGCAGGCCAACAAGGAATGGTAATTGCATTGGCAGGGACACAACTAACATTGATAAGAGAGCAATTTGACTATCGGAACAGATAAATGGAGATTATCTGGGTCTACCCACAGCTCTAGGTCACTATTCTTTCTCCTTTGGAAAGCAGCTTTCCTCTCTTCCTATGGAGTATTTAATGTGTTTAAATACCTGTCCTGGAGCCGAGTTGTAGGCTCAACAGTTAATACACAGAGCTACCTAAATGATAAAATAGAGCTAATACAAGACTAAAAGGCTGCCATTCAGCAGTTTGCTGCTGTTTCAATGACTTTGTAGCCTGGGAGGGACATTTTGCATTTGGAAGCACCACAGCGAGGCTTTGTAGGCAGCCCCTTGCTCCAGCAAGCAACCAAAGCACAGATGCTCCATCAAGACCAGAAAGCCTTTCTTCCAATACCAACAGGCACAAAATGTCCCCAGTCCTCACTTATGAACTTCTTTGTACTTATGGAAAACTCAGACTGAAAGTCTGGTGTCTGTTTGCAAGCTTTTCTCCTCCCTCCGCAACCCTTATGTCAAAATGGATTGTGCAGCAGTGGGATCCAGAGTGCCCTGAGATAATCTAAAGCTTATTATTCTAAGTGAAGCAGGCAGCCTGTGGAAAAAAAACTCCTGACGTCTCTGAGGCAGCTGCAGTCCTTAGGAGGGTACTTAGATTTTATATGCAGTCGCATCATCCGGGAGGGCTTTCTACACATTTAGCACCAGTTAGAACAGGTGGGAAAAATGCCACTTAATTTTATAAAACATTTTAGTGGCTTACTAAGTCCTTAGGAAGATAAATGATATTGCTAATGCGGCTACATCTACAGTAGTGAAGATATCTGGTGCCTATTTCTGACTCCTTATGGAGTCTTGGCAGCTGATGGCTTTGGCTTTATCAAAGCGTTCTGCTACAAAGAGCACTCCCAGGAATGATACGAGCTGTTTACAAGAGCAAAATACGGTCCAGAAAATGAGTGGCCAATCCAGGAATGCAAAGACATCCAATTTAAGTGGTACAGAAAGGATGTTTGGCCTGTTTCATCACTATCATCCAAACGACAATATTGGTCTCTGCAGGATATTCAGGCTTCTCACATTTAACTAGCAGTTCTGCAGCTAGAAAAAAGGAGATAATATTTATTGTGGCAGAAAGACAGAGATTCGCACAGGGATGCGACAGCAATAGGAATAATTAGCAAACCGCCAAAAGGATAAATACCGAGATCATGCTATTGCATGCCAGCCCCAGAGTCCTTTTTTCCTGAGCAGATGAAGAGCTCTTGACAACAGCACATGCTCAAGGACCAGTTAGCTTAATATAAATCATGAACTTCTGATGCAGAGAATGACAATAAGCTTCCAAAAATCACATTTGTATATATAAAAATATATTTCTACCTGGCACAAGAAGATAGTGGGAGGAAGAGGGAGAGAAAATCCACAGTGAAAATGCCTGCTAAGGTGCGTTTTCTTTTCATTTCTATCCGTAGAGTCTAAGAAAAAATGGCTCAGGAGGTCACCTAACCCATCCCCTGCCCCCAGGGTGAGATCATCTTGATGTAAACCATTCTTGACAGACGTTGCTATAACGTGATCTTCAGAATGTCCTTTCGTAATGCCATGGCTACAGCCCTCTCCTCCTTGTCCCCACGTCCTGGTCTTACTCTTCTGCTAATTTCCAGTCTTGCTGTTCCTCCTCGCTCCATGATCAAGGCAAAACCATCACAGTAAGACTGACTGGATTTGATCTACAGGCCTTTCCGAGGAAGGAATACTTGTGATAGACATGCCAGAACAACTGGCTCCCATTCCTGAAAAGAGCATCCCCAAGCCAAGGCCTGCAAATTAAGCCTTAATGCCTTTGGACTGCAGATTCCTCAGCTTAGAGCCCCCTTCTTTATTAACCACAATTAATTTATTTTTAATTCATTAAAAACCCAACTAACTCAAAGCCTTGAAAGCCTACTTTAGGCTTTCCCCTTAAAACCTACTTAAAACTGTTTCTAGAAGACAATTAAGCAATTTCTCTACATGAATCAGGTTGTTTGCAAAAAGGTCATGCAAAACCAATCTCTTGTTCGGAACAGCATCAGTGGAAGGTTTGTGCCGTCCCATGCTCAAGATGTATATATACATATATATATATATGTAAAAGCAGATTTCCACCTGAGCAAAACATGAGTTACCACTCCTGACTACACAAGCAGATAGGATATGAAGGGATGAATAATCAGGGTAACTAATACAATCCAAGAATATGAAAGATTCATTTTATTCTCCACTAAAGTAAAAAAAAATAATAATAAAACTAGACACTTTCCTTCTCTTTGGGGGTTTTCTGTTCCTTCTAGTGATCTGAATTTGGTATTAATATCTCAGAATGTACCCTCTCTATACTGTTGCCTTTACTGACATTGTGCTGACAGTAAAGTCAAGGCATAATCTCACCAATCACCATTTCATTGTCTACCAGCACAGAAGAATAGCTTTTTTTGTTCATTCATTCTTTTGCACTTTCAGATACATAAGACATGAAGAGAATCTTTGATCAGCACAAAACACGTAAGAATCTGATCAACTGGGAAAATTTCCTTCAGCAGTTCAGAATATTACTTCCAGCTCTGCCTAGTAAGTAGCTGCCTGTCACCATGGGAAAAGCAAATGGAAAAAAAAATATTAGCGTAAGCACATTTGTCAGGATGTCTTCCCCACCCGCGCTTTTCAGCGCGACAGTCGGGGGTCCCCTTCCTGCTCCCAGGGAACATGGCTGAAGAGACTGGGACCCTGTACCCATCAGGGTAGATAGGGTCAGATACCAGATTCACAAGTTACTTATTATTATTATTGTTGTTGTTGTTGTTATTATTATTAACAGCTGAAAAGAAGGCAAATTGAAATGCTGTTACAAAACAGGTAAGCTATAGAAAACCAGAGATGAGCTCCAGTGCGGCCAAACTCTAGTACGTATGTAAGTGCAAAAACTCGAATGTATGTAAGTGCCTTTAATGTATGACCCAACACATACATCAATATGTAATACTGCTTGCTGTTTTTCCGGACATGATGTGACCAGACAAGTAGAATCATTCTGTATGTTTTTTGCCCATATTTCCTCTGCACCCCACAAACATGTCAAATTTAAGAGTCAGACATAGCGGTAGAAAGCATGCAAATTTGAAATATTTGAGGTGAGATGAGATTTTCCAACATTATGGGATAGAGTTTAATCTCAGTTACTACCAAAAAGCAGCACCATTGAATTTCACCAAATGTAAGTGAAATAAAGATGCTTTTCACGACAGGTTTTGTAAGCTGTGTACAGGGCTGCTTCTGTTGTAATGACACACATGACTGCTTTTTGGTCAGCAGTGGGGATTGAAGTGTATATTTTCAAAATTGGAAGCTGCACACCTTGATTTAAAGAAGCGAAGGGAGCTCAGCGGGAGGTATATAATCCATATGAGGATGCTGATTGCGCAGGAGGAGGCACACGCATGCAGAAATTGCAGGTGTGCAAATGGGTGGGACTTGCTGCAAATTCATCTTCGTCTCCCTCTTTTGGGATGCTGGTGGGAAGAGGGGATGTGGGACTGAGAACAGATGAATGTTGATGCCACGGTGGCTAAGTGGCAATGCCTGTTTTCTAGGAATTTTTTTATACCATCCAGAAAATGCAGGGCTTGTACAGAAAAACAAATGAGTCAGGGTATGAAGAGAAAGGTAAGCTCTGGAGAGCCGTCACTAATTTGCTTTGCAGATAAAAAATTCTTAACCCAGAAATAAGGTTTGATTCCTCTTTGAGATGGAAGCGTGATTTGACATACAGGAATTAAACGATTAAGAGGTACTTGACAGCACAACGACAGAGCTCCCAGTGCCAACATTAGTCTGGTCACTGCTGTTGCCACAGTAGGGAATAAAAAGCCTCAACAATTAGACAAGCTGGAGTCATCATTAATGAGGTGCAACAATGATATTTTAAGGTAACTTCATTAAGAAACTATGTAACTATCAATATTTTCTGCCCCCATATGACTTAGACTCCTCGGTGCTGTTGAACATGTGAGCATTTCTGCCATGCCAAGCCCATGATCTCTGTCATTTTTTTTCCCTGGATTTATCCCTTTGAGGCTCTGTTGTACATTGCCTGCTAGCCGCAAATTGCAGACATGAAAAATGATACAGCTGCAAAAATTATTTTTGAAAAACAGGCAGTGCAAGCAGTGCTCAGTGTAAGCCAAGGTACCTTCAGCCTTTCTTCAGGAAAAAGACTGCAGAATGTTTTCTACACAGGATTTTCAATATGTAACATTCATAGAGGTCTGAGAGCATAGGAGGAAAAATATGTGTAAAATTAGAAGCCTGAAGCATTTCTTCAGCCCTGAGAATGTTATTTAATAAGTCTGGGGTCATTAAGGGTGGAGATTTAATGGAACAATAACATTAAACATATTAGAAGCATAGCAGAGCTCAGATTTCTTTCAGCTTGTTGGATTTTTTCTTTTCACTGTACATGATGTATGTGCCATTGAAATTCCAGGGTTCACAATACCTTCCAATTCAAAATAGGTTGGAAAAAGTAATTACTGTGAATCTGGGGTATCGATTCTTCCTTTTTATTCATGAGTTTCCTTGCCATCATTATGAGAACCATGAATGCTAGCAAGCTTGTCCTCAAAAATCTCCCAGGAAGCAGGAAAATATTAGCCCTGTTTTTCAGAAAAGCTGCAAAACATGGAACTATTAAGGATTCAGCTCTGCCCTAAGCGAAGCACTCTAGCCTCATTAAACACATGCTTAACTTTGGGCACGCATATAGCCAGTGAACTATGTGTGTCCTTGACAGTCAAGCATAGACTTAATACTTCCTTGGAGCTCTTTTGTGCTCAGCACTTTGCAAGAACAAGCCAGCAATAAGCACCAGATCCCTGCAGCAGCTCTGCCCGCTCACCCCATCCACTTCCAAACCCACAGTTGTTTTTACTTCTTCCACCCAAACAGCAACTACTGCAAGAAAAAATGTGTGGTTCTGCCAGAAGTACAAGTCAGTTTGGCCACGGGCTTTGGTAGATCCCAGATGTCAACTTTCAGGTTGACACTAAGGTCTGCAGGTCCTACGGGTGTTCACAACTCCTGGTACCCAAATAACTGCACCACACGAACCACTGCAACTCCTCTAAACAAAAAAAATAATTACTTTTCCTCCTTGTATGGCCAGACTAACCAGAAAAAAGGCTCAAATCCTGGCTTTCAACATGTCTCCTGCCCCACACGGGGAAATGCAAATGGATCTAGTAAAGCTCAGACAACTTTTATGAGCTCTCATGTTCCAGAAATGCCATTTGAGCTGTGTCAGGTACAGGAATGGGCTGAAGGGCCACAGGCAGTACATACCAGCAGCACAGACCAACATCTTCCTCTCCAGCCCAAGTGGAAGAGGTTGTTTGGAGTGAATATTGACACAACCACAAGCACCACAGTATTTGCACTCTGTATTCGACCCATTTGGTACAGGCTCCCTCTTTTAGCTTCTAGCTCAGAGTTTCTCTTCTTTCTCTCTCAAATGAAATGTTTGCAGTTCTTAAGATTGCATAATGGTGATAAAATGTAACACAGACACATCTCTCTATCAGCCATACAATGAGGTTGTAATTTTATTGTGGCTTGGAACAATAAATAAAAGTATGCTCAGCCTCCAGCTACAAAAGTGAAAAATCCTTTGAAATTTCGCTGGTTTGTGTCATGGGTGACCTGTGCATCTGCATTTTTATAGGGGAGCTCCCCTTTCCCATGGACCATGCTACCTTATGGCACAGTCCCTCCTCCCTTCCCACCTACCCATGCAGAAGTCACTTTTGGCTTTTTATTTACAGTTTACCATTCAAGAGCTACCGGATACTGAATTACACTGAGTTAAGTGGCCAAGGTTTTGCAGGTAAATAATTACTGTCAAAACTATTAACAGGAGAGAGCCTACATGGTAAGTAAGTGTAGACCAATACATAAAAAAGAGCATGAAATCCTCATTTGTACAGTGTGCTGCTTTTATCAGCTATGGATCTCAAAGGCTGGATGCTGCTCTCACATCCAGTACAAAATGAGAAATGGGGGATCGGAGCAGCAAAGCATCTTGTGCAACCTCCTCCTGCAAACCCCAGATCCGAGCGCCAGCAGATGCTCAGCTCAAGCCACCACACATAGTTGCCCCAGGAGAGCCCCGCACACAGACCCAGCGGCTGTGGTGGTGCCCAGTCCCTGTGCTGGTCAGAGGGGGACATTCCCCAGAAGAAGTGCAGGTTTTGCTTTTCAAGCTCGTTTCAATCCCAAATCCTGAGAATCTTCCTTAATTATACCACTGAGGACAGCAGGCATGCGGTTCCTGCCAGATAATCGCTCCCCAGGGCTGAGTGTTTCTAATTCCTTGGAGGTGTGATTTCCCAATAAAGCACTCGCACCCCTGAACTCGCCTTACCGCTCCTATTAACATTCCTTAATGTGTGGCAAAGGGTGATGTGCCTCTCTGAGCTGGAAAGAAGATGTAATTGCCTGTTTCAGACTACTTTGTGGTTACAAAAGAAATTAGAATCGCTTTGATATGGTGTGGTATTTCACTGCTCTAATAAAGCAAGCTACACAACCTCTCTGCTTTTAAGATTTATTTTATTTTTACTCCTGTCTCACTACTCCTCCTGTCAGCAAACACGATCTCCATGCAGGGTGTCCAACTTACTCTTTGCCCTAAGCTGGTTCTATGCTTCATAAGTAAACTTTTTTTGAAAACCATTTTTTTAAGCCACTTTTTTAATGTAACTTCTTCTGAACCAGAATTTTGCAGGAATACAGAACAGCATTTCCCTGCTCGTCATTCCCCAGCACCAGCCCTGTCCCGCTGCAAAATCAAACACATCCCTGACGCTGATCGTCCCTGACAGACACGCATCCCACCTGGGTTATTCCCATCTGCAAAGCGTTACATGTTTGGGAATGTGTTGACATCACCACTTTGCCATTTTGAGCATTTCTTAAGCAGTTACTTTCTGACTGGTGGCTGCCAAGGTGATTTACACGTGCAAATACTCCAGGGTGCTCCTAAACCTGTCAAGTACTTGGGAACTTCATTTCTCAGCCTTGGTCACAGGATGCCCTAAGTTTTCAAGATTAAAGAAAATCCATGGAACGTCTTACTTAACTCAAATGTTTCACGCTCCACCTAAATCTGAATTAACTAACTGTATCTTTCTCAACCTTGGTTGTTCATTTGTTGCATGAGTGTACGCGGTTGAGAGCCGTATTTCACAGGTTAATTGTGCTGCCTTACAAAACCACAAAAAACTTTAATTGCTCTCTAAACTTCTCTTCTTTCAAGCTGGAACTCCCTACCACTAATCCATGCTTGATATTAAGGGCACTGCATGGGTCATGAATTACACTGGAAATTACACATTTAGGGTCCTTTTAGCCTGCAACCACCTGGATAAAGGGTGGGTTAATGCTCTGCAGCCCATGGGGAGTCACTGTGTGACTCCCAGGGGAAAATCAAGCCGTATCTCTTCCCTCTTCTGCATCTCCACTGAGAAGGAGGATTTTCACCTCCCAGCCTCCACATGGGCCCTGCTGCTGGGGGCTGCAAGCGCAGTCCCTGCTCTCCACAGAGCATTATCCCTCTCCTCCTTTAATCCCAGTTATAGACACTGCATTGTAGTTAAAAAAAAAGGAGGTGGTGGATTTGAGGAGCATCACTTAAAAGGACAGTAGATGCAGGATTTCAAAAGGGCTTAGTATTGGCCTAACCTGCTACTCTTAAGTAAAAAAAGGTCTATTGAGATATCTGAAAAATGGCCTAACCTGCTACTCTTAAGTAAAAAAAGGCCTATTGAGATACCTGAAAAACATCTCATATGAAAAACTAAAGAGCAGAAGGATGTTATGGGAACTGCTCTGCGGCACTACATGGGAAGAAAGACTCTCGCTGACTCGGCTGCTCGAGGCAATTGCTGTTTTATATCAACACCTCCCATCAGGTGCAATGTGTTCGGTGAACTACCATGCTCAAGGTGCAAAGAAATATTCACGCTTGGTGAATCGCAAAAATGCATCCACTCAGACCTGGAGTGAAGATAAAGAAGGTATTTGTGTATGTGTATCTGTGTGTGTGTGTACAGGCATACAGAGGGGAACACTTCTCAAACAAAAAACACAGCTGCGTTTGTGTTCAACGTGAAACAGGTGTGCTCTACTCCACTTAGAAACTAGTTTCAGCTACTTTAAACTTAAAAGCCTACCTATGTAAAGGTTGCTTGGTAAGATAAGGGGAGGTTACAGTAAAGGACGTAAGGGTTGATAATAAAAGCAGCGCTTGGAAAAAAGAGCCCATGAAAAAATAGGCAGGAGTAAAAGACAAGAGAAGGGAAGAAAAATCTGCAAAGGATGTGCAGTAAAATCTTTAGTGAAATGACATTGTTGCCAAATTGTTTAATGGAGCTGATTTATGACATGCAGCTGCTTTTCTCTAACAGTGCATGTCTGGCTACTTCTTGAATTTTAAACTGTGTTTCAATGTCTAAAAAATATGAGGCTTATCTATCGTACAGTCCCATAGATACGTGTGTACATAGCCCACAGGAGTTTTGCGGGAGTCTGGTTTCAAAGAGAGGACTATGTTTTTCCTAAAGTCAAGGACGCTTGTGTTTCACTTTTCCTACCTTTTAATATGAACTGTGAGGATAAGTATATGGCGGAGCAAAGCAACCCATGATTTAATCTCTGAACTTCCTCATCTCATTGCTTCAGCACTTACTGTTTTTGTCTGGGTCTGATCCAACTTTCCCTCCACTCAGTGAAAGGTCTCCCATTGAGTTCAAGGTGAACTGGATCAGGAAGGACATAGCCAGTTTATAAACTGGGACCTGACTTTCCCCATACTCAAATCTAAAGACCAGCGAATGGGAAAAGCCTCCCACTGACTTCAGTGGAGTGTGGAGTAGATGTAGATTAATGTGAATAACTAAATGAGCCGTCTGTGACAGTAAACACGCCATTCTTGTGCATGCCTAAACGTGGGGGACTATTGTTTAGTTTAAATGCATCCATGACACCTTGCTAATACCAAGGCAGATATTGTAGGATTAAGCAAGAGTAGGAGTAGAAGGGTCTTGAATTAATACTGGAATTTCAGCTCAGTCCAAAGCACACTGCGTGTCTGACACTTTCAGGACTGAGATCTTGAATAAAAAAGAATACAAAATCTATCTTCTTGTGTTTTATGACAGGTCGTTCAAGTTCCCTCCTTAGCAATCTACAGTAGGCTGCTATCAACAAATGCCTGAGTAAATTCCAATAAAGTTGTGTGAAGATCTTCATTTTATCACAAATCTCAGTAAGAATGAAACGTGTTGTTCATGTCTTTTTTTCCTGGGCACTGTTTACGACGCAGCTCACAGGCAATGACTGTATTGACAGAAATGCTCAACAGCAATATGAATGTCAAGAAAGTATTACAGGATTAGATACGGACAATCAGACTACTTTCTGATGGAATTGGCTTACTGGTTGAAACAGGTAGAAGAGGAAAACAAAGGAAACAAAATAAAGTGGGTTCATTGCTCGCCTACAGGAATACCTGCAAAATGACGCAGAAGTGCAAAGCAGGATTAAACTTGCCATTCCACTTTCTACACGTATATAGGTCTTTTTAGTCCCCTCTTTAAAAATATTAGCTTTTTCCCTTCAATTTCCAGCATTGCATACGCTGGTGCCATACCAACATGTAAATCACATTCTTTATATTAGGCATTTCACCTACGTAACCACTGTGCAGTCTAAGACTGAGATGGACAGCCCTGGGAATCTCAGGGCATTACCACCTTATGCTCCCACTGTCCCGCTCTGAACCACGCTGCTAACAGGGAGCAGAGGACAGAGCAGTGCAAACATAGAAAAGAAAAAAAACAACAAACCTTCAGTAAAGTTCTATAGAAATTAAACACTCAATTGTTTTTAACCTGTTGCACCTCAAGTAGAGAATAAGAAGAAAAGAGAACAAACCATACCTGGCAGACACTAATGTCTCAGCTCAGTGCTATTGGAAGGCACTGGAGAAAACTCTACAGACTAGACTAGACTAAAGCAGCCTCAGGTAGGGTTGGAGACCAAAAACTCTGCACTACTACAGGTAGCTTCATAGCTTGCTGAAAGGATGGGGGAGTAATGGAGCGAATCTGTCTCTAAGAAAGTGCATTCACTACCATGTTGTTCCCAACTAAAAAGCCAGTTCATCCCCACTAACAACTCTTTATTGGACACTGTCTGTGAAGTCAAGTCTTATACGACATATTTCCAGATACACCTTTTCTTCCCCCAGCATACAATAAGTCTTTTAACTACATCCTAAATCCGATTTCCTTTGTAGCAGGCCAGTAAGCACTGTGGCCAAAGAGCAGATCTATTTTTGATATGACCTTAATAGTTAAATCCTGTCATTAGGTAGGTACATGCACACAGCTCCCGGGCATACAGCAAGACTTCCCTTACATCTTGCAGTGCTGGTTTTGCTAATGATTAATGTTCAGTTTTGTAAGTTTAATGAAGACATTGTTTCCACTTATCCACAGGTCAGATGGCAATTGCAAAACAACTTACTTCTTAGACGGCTGCGGATTCCCTGCTGATATATCTGATTATTTATGCACAATGTGCATTTCCAAACAGATGACCATATTAAATTATATGCTTCTGCCTTATTATTTAATGAGTTTTAATGGTTTTCTGTTCCTTTCTTATTAGAAAGAAGGAATAGTGACTCATGCTAATGATGTGCCGTAGCTATGTTTTACATCTGAATCTCTAAAGTCATTGCAACTTCTTTCTAAAGGTGTATCAAAGAGTGACTACCTGAAACTGTTGATTTATTTCATGAAAATAAAGACAAAAAAGCAGACTGAGGCTTTTTTTTCCAAAGACTGAGATTTTTTTTGTTTCTAAACTATTATGAGAGAAACTTTTCAGACATGAGCCTCGTGCTCTGCTGAATTCACTCCTGTACAAAGTCCCGTTGTACCAGTTACACCTAACTCCAATGCTGAAAACCAGTCTTTTCCAAAACTCCCAGGCAATCACATCCACTCCATGTGGGTATCACCTTGGAGGGATGGGGAAATTGATCTCACTGATCTGCAATTACATGAGCAGCCCCATGGCATTGGGGATTCAGCTTCTTCAGAGACACTGAGCGTGGGGATGTTAAGGTTTGAAATGAAACCCAGTAAGGAAGGTCTGTGAATTGCAGGAGAATTTTCTTACTCCTTTATAAATGCAATTACTACTGTAACATTATTTAACTAAAAATAACCAAGTCAGCTCTAGCTCAAAATATGATCAGCCCATAAATAGTTAGATAAACTCCTTTCAGGCACATCACATACTTGATTTCCAATTGCAACACATACTAAAGCTCTGCTTATGCATAAGTAATGCCTATGAATGGTAAATTTTCCTTCTTGAACATACAAAACACTCCTACCTTATTAAGCAAGGGGACATGACTGTGCTTTTATGCACCGGATGATCTTTGCTGTCTGAACACCACAAAAGCGATCTCTATTTTTGCAAAGGAGGTCCTTTAACATCTGAATTGCAGATTTCAAATAGCAACATGTGCACACAAACAAGAACAAGTCAGTGAGGAATTTATGAGGACCTCTTATTTCCAAAACTGCTCGAACGAAGTTTCATTTTCATTACACTTGTCTGGAGTGGTGGAGGGGAGCTCCAGAGCTCTTCATTTCACTTCACCTTATTCTGCACCTCCGAGCCCTGACCCTGGGTTACAAATTCAGAGCCTGCTTTGACAGATCATGGTTTGACTGCCATGATGTTAAGTTAAACAACAGTCTCATTCCACGCTATAATTACTGCAAACAATTTCATCATCTGAGGTGTGCTTTGCAGGGTTATGTATTAGTGAATGCTGCTTCTGTCACTGTTCATCACATGAATATTCTCTTTACCTGCTGTGTCTGTGTGTGCCTGAGAGAACTGTGGCATTTTTAATGGCATAATTTCCTGGTATGAACTGAAAAGCAGCACAGCATGGTCTGCATTATTTATATGCTGAGCCCTACAAATGGCAAGGAAAATACTGTAGATTTCTTGAAAATAAATATATTCATTATACTGAAGACTTGTGCACAGCAGACTGTATGTCACTGAAAGAATTTAATTACTATCTCTAAAGTATCTTCATTTTGCTAGATTTGTAACAAAAAAAGAGTGTCTAGACACATTTTAATTCAAAGACAAAAGACTCCTTACCCACCCCAAAATATCCCATGGTGATAAATCTAGAAACAGGCCCTACTGTTGCTGCTAATCAGTAGAAAATTCTTAGAATTTTTACAGCATGAAATAAATTGTAGATTGAGCCAACTGGGAATACTAATGACAGAAGCCATAAAATATTTTGGAACATCAATTACGCCTAAAGGAAAAGGACTTGCACCACAGATCAGCAGAATATTTTGCAACCGTGCCTCATTTAAGACTGTGATTCCTGAACACGATCTGGGAGTTGATTTGCCAAGAAGGATGTTCAGGAATGTGTAATTGACAGCTGTGCAACTGTGGTGCTCCCACAATTCAGCAGTAGCTGCAGAATGATGGAGGATGGAGGATGCAGGTCTGCTTAACCTACCTGACAAACCTCCAGACCGAGTTTTCCAAGTCTTACTGGAATAAATAATAAATAACCTACTTTTGGTTAAAGCCTTAAAATGGTATGTTGGGATCAGTCAAAGGAGGCCACTATTTTCTGCTTTACACACTATTATATGCACTAAAATTAATTTCAAGTCATCATTGTAATTTCACCAGTTTGTTTTCAAAAACCTGCTTAAAAGGGTCCTTCCCTCCTGATGGCATTGCCAGTTTAAAAACAGAGACGATAACCAGAGGAATAAATTGCAACAGGGGCTGTGACAAGGAGAAAAGCTACAAGGAAAAAAGCAAAAGCCAGACTTATATTTCCTTCCATTCCCTCTTCCCCATCATACAAAAATTATCTCCTTGCCCCCAAATAAACAAATCAGTAGATTCTGAAACAACATATTTGAAAGAGTCTGTTTTCATCCTGATGCAGAATACATTTCCAGTACCTATACACCACAGGACAATAATTTACCACCCAGATCCAGCTCGTATTCCTCTCACTGGACTCACTGCAGCCCCACACGCAAGACAGGCAATATTTGGTCACAAGGCGGTTAAATTAAATCTCTCCTCAACACAGAGGAGTTACTCATGTTCAGCCTACAATGTTCTAGCCAAATAATGCTTTGCTAATGATGTCTGCAGTTAGATGACAAATCGGGCTATTTAAATTGCTCCAGCACATACATCCTTTCCAGGCAGGGTATCTAGGTAACCGTTCTAGCATGGCTCTGAGGTGGGAGGGAGAAAGCAATAGCTAATTTCTTCAGCTAGGTGGAAAATTAATCCTGAAGAGATTTGTCTGGTTTGTTATGGTCAATTTGAAGAAAAACAATTTAAAAATAATTATTTTAAAATGTGTAGTTATGCAAGAAAGGACAAAATAATTGTCCTTCAAAAATGCAATAATGGCTGGGTTTATTTATGAAAAGAATTATAAATATTTTAAAGCTCTCCCTAGAAAGGTTTTCTGTACTGTAACACACATTAGTATCAAAATGCTTCAAACAACATGGAAAATATCAGTTTGGAATTTCAGGTGCTGCCACCAATCACCTTTTTATAAGTGTAATGCTAACTAAAATATAAAATAATAAGAGTGTCTGGATTTTTCTGCCTAAAAAAAGCTCAGTAATAATTTTAATACCTGGATAAGGAAATGTTACTGCTGACCAGTATTAGATACTATTATGGCTCCACTTGAGCGAGGCCTGCTGATGTCCTTGAGAGCCTCAGGAGAGGCTTAGCTACATTGGTGATGTTGGTTTGGGTGGAGACTGAGACACACAGTGTCATTTCTCTGCCCTGGCCTGGGCTGAGGCTTGTTCAGGGTTTCAGAAAGGGTTTCTCTGGTGAGGAGCCCCATGAAGAGGCAGGAGATGGGACAGGCTCTCGATCTCCACTGTGATGGAGGGCCCTGAATTTCTCCATTTCTGTGATTCCTCCCTTGGGCATCCTGAATATTGTATGTCAGGTGAAGGGGATTCCTCCAGCTGATTCACAAACAGAAATGCTGAGATAAAACGAGAGGCCAGATCTGGCTCCCTCTGAAACCCAGGAGAGCCCATCAGAGAAAGGACGGTCAGAACCCGCAGCGTCCCTGCGGTGGGCGCAGCGATGCATGCTCCCTTGTCACATGCCAGCTCTAAAGGTATTTGCCAAGGCAATGGGCGCATTCACACTCTGCCGTTGTTTCTCTTGCGATTGCAGACCATTTTTAAGTGATCACCAGATTTATTAAGCAGGAAAACACAGACAACTTCTGATATCCCTTTCCTTGAAAACTATTTTGGAATATATGACTCATTTACTTCTCTGCTAAACAGGAGAAGTAATATTTTCCAGCACTCCCTGAGGGTGCATTTAACCAGAAGCTAAGCCAGATGTAGAAACTTCTGCAGAGGTTTTCATTCCTTTCATTAAAAAAAGAAGGAAAAAAAGAAAACTGTAAAGCAAGAGTCAAGGCATTATTGGGCTTTAAAGCACTGCTGGCCTTTTGATTACCCTCAAAATCAGCTCAGATCACAAAGAAAACACAGCATATGACCAGCTAGAGAAGGTCACATTGCAAAAGAATCCAGGTGGTCTCATTTTTTACCAGCTAACGTAATAGAAGCAAAAATCTTCCAGCCACCAAAGAGCCTCTCCTGGTTTGGCAATTGCCACGTAAAATATCTGATGAACTCGGATGTCTCAGTGCTCAAGGATAAAACCCCAGCAGGCAGGCGCTGAAGGAACAGCTACACAGTCAGAGGGAAAAAACCTTGTATTATTACGGCAGCCACTTATTTTATTCACCAGAATTAAAACCTCTCCACAGATAAAAGTGGAGATTTTTTTTCATCCCACAAAGCAATTTTAGATTTCTATAGAATCAGTCAAAAGCAATTAAAATCCTGCCCCTGTTGATGGATTTGTATTCCTTGCTCGCAGTGATGTCAGGCTTTGAAATTCAGGACTGCTGAGTGTAATTCTTTGGGGTGTTGCAGTCATTGCTGAGTGCCAGGAAATACCTTCCCTAAGTTCACTGATATTAAATGTCTTTGGTAACACCAAAATAGTTTCAAAGCCTGTGGCTATTAAAATCTAGAAGACATTGCAATAAAGAATTGGTGCCACGTCAGGCAATTCAATGCACTGCAATTCCACTCTTTTAGTGAGTGAATTTTTAGGAGAAGGGAGAGAAGAGAGAATCCAACAATCTAATAACAGTACAGTTAGATAAGAGGGAACAGGGAGCTTTTCCTAACTGTCCTACTGCATTGAGAGTGATAGACTTACATTGCCAGGGGAAAAAAAAAGAACAAAATCCTTCACAAACACGCAAGTAAACAACCCACAAGTATCTACACAAAAATGATTCATAGCTTTTATCCATTTAAAGGTCTGTGTTATTTAAACCAGAAAGTGAGCCTCCAATACCACTGTTTGTTTTGGCTTTGTTTTATATAACAAAGGAAATTGTTGTTAAAAATGTAATTCAGATGTCAGCAACATGAGGCCGTTCCCAGTTGCAGCAATGCAAAATGGCAGGATTAATACCGCTGCGCCTGAAATTGCATGGGAGGGATGAATCCTGATAGACAACACCGAACAAAAGGAACAAACTGTGCCAAACATAATGGGTTTTAGGCATCTTCTGCAATACAGGTACTATTCTGATCCCTGAGAAGGTCTTTTTCCTGCCAAGGGATGCAGCACATGATAGGAAAAGCACAGGGTCAACAATATTGGACAAAAATATCTAGCCAAAACATCAGCAAAACACTGATCAGTGATTATGACCATTGGCTTATCAGCACCACTGATGTCTTATCGAGACTGGCATCGCCCCAAGAATCTGGTGTTTGTGGATAAACAGGACAATTTATTTTCTTGGCCACATTTAGCCTACAGAATTGTTGCATTGTTGCTTCCTTGAAAGGCAAATGCAGACAACATAAGTTAAAGAAAGCTATAATCACGCTGCTGCTTGACATATGAGATTGTCAGAGGCCACCAGGCAGAATTGGCAGAAGATATGGCTCAAAATTATTAGAGCAAAATAAAGTCTTCAAGGACAGCAGCAAAGCCCAGCTGAAGTCAGCACGGGAAGAATTTGTCCCTTTTGCTGCTGTTCTGGGTGCAGTTCAGCATTTTAGCATGGTTTGGGCTATGGAGTGCAGAGGAAAGGACATCAAGCTGGGGCTAAACTGGAGAAGTGTGAATGGTTTTATGTCCTAACTGTGGGCTGAAACCTTGCATAGCACAGCTGACTTAAAAGGAGATATGTGGCCATCCACAGAGCCAGCATTACATTACAGACAGATCCCGTATCCTTTACAGAATCACATCTTACACAGCAGGGAACAAGGGAAGGCTGAAACGCAACAACAGATTTATTTTTTTTCCACATTTCTCTTCCCCTAAACTCAGAGTAGTAGATACAAATAGTCTCACTCCTGCAAATAGTGTCTGAACTGTGGCTGTCAGGAAATGAAGGCGGTTGAAGGGGGGGCTATAAAAATGTTGTTCATTAGTCCTTTCTTTCTTTATGAGCTTCTTTGGTCCCAAAGACAGATGGGTTTGGGAGTGCAACAGAACAGGGGACTCATGTGTTCAAAGAAATGACAGGATCCAGGCCTGCAAGGAATTCCTCCCCCCATCCCTTCAGATTAGGGGGTTAATTAATAACAGTTAATTAATGATGTGTCAATCATAATGAAATGCACGCCTGTGTGAGAAAAGCTGCCCCTCCGGGTGATAAGCATTAAGGCCTCCCCCGGAGTTATGTTTTAAAGAAAGCCCTTGTGACAATTTCTGTGAAGCCTCAAAAAGGATGTTTTAATCCTTTTATCTCAGGATTCACTCCTGGCAAGAGCCAGCCTCTCATAGGAAACCACCTAGCAGAGGTAGTTAAAAAAAAACTTGCTGTGCTGTTGCCTTCAAGGTGAGTCTCTGGAGGACACAGGACAGTGTTGAGTGCTGGCTGTCCCCCAAAAAACGGGGAGCTTGAGCTGAAAGCATCTCAGAAACCACCTTGTCCTTGGTGATGGAGTAGCAGAACCACGGGGGGAAAATGCAGGGGGTATCACCTCTGCTGTGAAACACCCCGTGCCCAAACCAGACACCCCATCACCATGCCTGCTCTTCCCAGGGTAAATTCAGGAGGGACACGCATTTGGACAGCAGCACTGAGGAGCTCTGCTCTCGCTCCCCTCCACCAGATGAACATCCCAGGCTCTTGGCTGCCGGGACATTCATGCCCATCTGCTCGCATGGCACGGTGCCCACTCACAAGTTGTCAGACAATTTCACGGGTGCCAAAAGAGCCTGGATTTGAATAGGTGGCCTGGATGCACTGCAAAACCCATCTCTTCTGCATGGCCTCGCCGACTGCTAACAGAGCAGGACCCAGCTGTGCTCACACCCCCTGGAGCCGGGGACTGGCTCTGGATTGGCACTGCCCCGCAGCACAAAAGCAAAGGCTTCACTGCTGCTCCGGGCAAAGCATCAGCGCCCAGAGCACTACAGAAACACATAAAAAGCAATTTCATTACCCCATGCATGCCAAGATAACTTCAAGGCACTGTAATACAATCAGCACTGCAAAAAGGCCAATTCTATGAAGGAAAGGCATGGGAGGAGCAGAAAGCCCCGCGGCTCCCCACGGGCAGTGACAAGTAGGTCAGGCAGAGCAAAAAAGGGCATGGTTTGGGCTAAATTCCCAGTTACCCAGCTCTTATACCTGGGGTCAGGAGGCTGCAAAAAATAATGGTTCCGACTTGGAGCTGGTTCCAGGAATAGGAAAATCAGGCAGGCAATGGGGAAAGCAGGCTCTGCCCTCCTTGGGCACCCTGTTTTGCTGGTGTCAGAGCCCTGAGATGTCAGTTTCACTGCTGCTGTGGATGGGGGGAAGCTCGTGGTGGCACTGGGTCCATGCCGAAGGGGACAGCTGCTGTCCTCATCTTGCCCAGGGCTGGCATAAACCCTCCTCGCTGTATCCTGTCCTTCTGCTGGAAACAACCCTTAGCCCCACATCTCAATCTTATGGAGAAAAACAGGATTTTGCTTTAAGCTGTCTCTGCCATCGTTAGCCCCAGGAGCCAGAGCTGGCATTCGAACCGCAGCATCGCTCTCCTCTCCTCCTGGCTCAGGCTCACTTGGGGCCCTGAAACAAAACCTGGGCTTGCAACATGAAAGGCAGCAAAACCTCTGGGTTTTATGCCCCAGGAATCAGATTTTCTGCTTAATAAAACCCCTAAAGAATCAGAGGCAAAAGAGGTTTCTTTGAAAATTTTGGCCAGATTATTGTATCGTGGTGATTCAAACAAGGCACAAAATACAGGGAAACACAAATACACTGGGTCAAAACTCTCTTCTTGTGCATCATGAGATAGAATCAAACAAAATACAAGTCAGTTGTACTGAAAACTAAAGAAGAGAATACCAATCATTGTTAGATTTCCCCTTAAATCTACAGATTAATTTAACATCTTCATTCCTTTTGCTGTTTCATGCCAGCTAATGAAAGCAATTTAAAACCCATACACAGACTGTGTGTATCTGAAGTCTGTGTGCAATATTATGCTATTGCAGGTCTCCATGCACAGCCATGGCGTTATTTGTCCTCGGGCTGGGTGACCTCCCTTGCATGAAGAATTTGGACCACCGATTAGCCAGGTTTACAAAAGGGGCTTGAAGTGCTAACAGGATCAGTTGGATGCTGCTACTGAGAACAGTTGTATCTGGCTTACGTGCTGGCTTGGGGTATTTTATTATCCGTAGCACATAATCCAGCACTTTAAACTGCTTCTATTTACAACAGTTTTGCTGTCCCCCCCTACTCTCCAGCTCCCACACATTTGCAGATGCTATTTACGCTGGGTTTCTGCTACTTCTTCACATGCAAATGAGTCTTTCAGGCTTTCTCACTTTTATTTACCCACATGCAGAATGTTACAACAGGGTGGAAAATTATAAGTTAACAGAAAAAGTACTCACACTATTGAACCAGACACTGAAAATGAAAAAATAAAAAGTCAGAAATGTCCAGCATGTCCTAAAGCTGTGTTATTAACAGCTATTATGGCTATTTTAAACACACTTCTTTTCTGTTTGTTTACAGCAGTGAGTCACCAATAGCACCACGCCAAGGGCATAATTTGGACGTGCACTGTGTGCTCTCTCCTAAGCCTCTCAGCTTTGCCAAAACCTTCCTGTCTCTACCTGCAAGACACTGTCACCTCGCTTGTGGGTCTCTCCTGAATGCCACCCAGCTTTTGCATTGTCACTGACCACGGGACCATGATGCCTGAACCTGTGACCTCCAACAAAGCTGAACATGGGTCCTCAGCCACTAAACACGTTGTTTCATTGCACCCCTTTCACTGCAGCTCATCTCCTGTCCCTTCCAAAAGCCACCAGCCCTAACTCAAGAAACCTGCAGAAATGTTGAGCTGGATGTTATAAGGGCAAACAAACTTCAAACAAACATTGGTGTGAGGGGCCAAATCCCCATCTGCACCCTACAAAGCAGTAGGGATCCCCAGAGCTACCCCTGTGTGAGATAAGCATGAGGGGCAGAGGGGGAGCAATTTAGCTCCATCAAACATCCCAAAATAACTCCTCCCAAGACGGGAGATGAGCACGGTACAACTTGTCTCCAGGATAAAGCTGTGCATGCTGCTCCAGAGAGAAAACAGCTTCAGCCTCTGGTTTATGCCACAAGTCTTGCACAAATCATTTCCCCTCCCTGAATTTCAGTCTCTTGAGCCTAGTTTAAGGATTATATATTGTAGAGAAATGGAGGCAAATTCCCATGAAATATTTCAGGGTAGCGGTATCTGCATATCCCACTGAAAACATTTTGGACATATTTTTATGCTTAGATTTACTAAAGACATCTTACCTCACTGCTACGCCAACGAGTCCCCCGTGTGCCAAGCCCTGTTACTTAGCAGTAAATTACAGGTTATGCATTTCATGTCAGCTCTTCCCTTGGTAACGTTTGCTGCTTTTCTGCACTGCTGATACAGGGTAAAATGCATGAAATAAGAAACTGAGGAACTGAAAGTGGGTCTCTGATAAATGCAGGACTGCATTTCTTGGTACGTAGAAAATTAAAATGAAGAAGCATCTTGATTAAAGTCAGACACTGAAGGTGTTGCTTTCCTAATATGCCATGGTAACATGTAAAAAACCCAAAATATTAGCTGCTGCAATAGCTGGCTTTTAAAGAAGAAATAAACACCAGCATGTCTTTGTTCCTGAAGACTAATTAGCAAGATTCTGTAAGTACTTGGATAGAGAGTGGCTAATCAAGCAGACACTTCACTACTGTAAAATATGACTGCCCACTCAGCTCACCCTTAAAACGCTAATAAGGGGCAGGTACAGTCAGTACCTGTGGCCATTTGTGTCTGTGTAACAAAAGAATAAAAATAGATATTAGCATCATGTTATCATCTGCCGGAGAAACCCCAATAAATGAGCTGAAGAAAAATGCAAGGTTTGAATTATTTGTGCAAAAAGCCCCAGGCACAGAGACTGTGTGGCTGAGGTTTCTGTGAGCTGCAGAGTGAAGTCTTCTCCTGCCAGGAGCTGGAGATGCCATAGGGAAGTTGAGGAGAGGGACTTTGGGAAGAATTCACTGATGCCACTGCATGGCACCTTCCCAGTACCAGGAAATGAGACAGGATGGGGCTGAACCCCATGGATGTGGTGATATCCAGCAAAACAACCCTGGTTTGCTGAAGGAAGATCTGCTCCCTCTCACCGCTGGGACTCATTGTCCCGTCCTGGCCCAGCGCAGCTCTTGCCTGGCTCCAGGAGGGGACAACCCAGGGAAGCTTGATTTGGGACAGCACATGGAGCTGGTGCAGAAAGAGAGGGGAAGAGGTCTGGTTCCCCTTGCTGGCTGCCAGCGTGGTGAACCACTGCTGTGACAGATCCCTGCAGAACCTAATCTAAATGGACAACCTTTGAGCTACCTGGACTTTGCCAGCTTTGACTCCAGGGTCATTTCATAAACATGCTTGCAGAATTTGAGAACAAATTTCTCCTGGGCTGGACGAGACTGATCAATATTTCAGCCAGCAGTCGCTGAGCTGTGGCAAGGGGAAATGCAGCACTCGGTGACAGACAGGGGACTGGATTTCATTGCTGTCCAGGGCTATCCGTCACCCTCAATCCTGATCCGACTCCCCTTGAAGTCACTGCAAATTTTCCAATCTGCATAAATGAGATTTGGACCAGAGGTACCGCTGAGTGCTAAAACATGATTTGCATTGAAACACTGAAGAAGTATGATCTGAAGAACAGGATTATAAAAGAGAAAAACAGTTCATGCATAATATACCAGAAGTTAAAGAACTAAAATACTACACGGCAACCTCTACTGCCCTTATTTACATTCACATTCAGATCTCATGTACTTTAAATATCAAGTGACACAATTCATCCTGTTTACTCCAGATTTATTCCTGATGTAAGTACAATCAAATCTGCCTGTCAGTCTCACTCAGGTAAACATTTCAGCGGGGATTTGGTAGGTAAGGAATTGAATGCCCTTAAAAAGCCCAGAATCTCATGGATGAGATCCACAGAATATCTGATCACTGACTGTTATGTCCAGCAGTGAAGAGACCATTTCTTCTTCACCATGTAACACAATAGCACTCCTTGCAATTTTAAAATATATCTATATAAACTGAATACTGGAATTACTAGTTTCAACCTTTCTGACCAGTTTATTCAACTTTAGCTCTCCAGTTGTGCAGAACCAGTGACTGGTACAGTACCACAGCTTCAGCCAGGTGACAAAACACTGTGGCTAGGTTTGTGCTTTGACCAGCGACTGCTCAGCTGGGTTTCGCGTGGCACATTCCAGCGGGACCAAGTGTTAATCCTGGAAGACTTCTAACATAGCAGCTACTGTATGCGTATCTCACTTCTCTAGCTGCTCAGAGAAAACATTGCAATTTGATTTAATTGCTATGTTGACTTATAACAGTGTGTTTACACTGGATGCCTGCCAGCTGAAATGCAACAGGTTTGCAAAATGTATTTCCTCAAAACAGCACGATATGCAATGTAATAAGGAAAGCAATCTTCCAGCAGCCCCATTCTGAAGTTCACTTCAACTCCTCTGACTTGGAAGCAATGCTACCAATTCGGCAGAATTACACCAGCCTAATTGATATGATAATCAGGCCTGGAGGCTGCATTTTGCAGGTACAACAGTCATGCTGCTGCTTCGGAAAGGGAATATAACGGTAGGAAACAAAAGCGATTAACAGTAGTTTGTATTATGGGGATTGTTTGGCCTATTTAATATCCCTATCAAAAGACACATTATTTGTTGAGCAATCCTAAAAGGAAATCAAAGAGAAACTTAAAGAACGTTGCTAATCCATTGTCACTATGAGTATGACATTTAAAAGCCAGTAAAAAGCTGTGCTTTGCCAATCAAAACAAAAATATTATCTTCCCCGTGATCTTGGCTGCTAGACTTCAGCCCAGCTAAGAGTGCCCATGTCTTTGAGCCAAAAGATACGCTATAGGAATGTCACGGAAGCTGAAAGGTGAGTGTGCTCGTTTTGTTTCTATGGAGCACTAGGTTTGCTCTGAACCATGATTACCAGCTTGTTTTGTGGCTGGCATCGAATGGGTTGTGTCTCTGACAGCTGCAGGAAGCAGGAGATGCTCCCCATGGGCAGCTGTATTTCTACAGCAGTGAGTTTCAGGAGGGATAGCAGGGCCAAAAGGTACAAACAACATGGTCAGGACTGTTTGAAATCCCATTAATGAATGAGATTTCGTGAGATAATAACCTGTGATTCAAGGAGACAAGATTTTGTGACCCCAAAACTCTCTTCTGGCCTGGTATCACCCTGATGCTTACTGGCTCTACCTTATTCAAGACTTTAACTGTGAACTTCAGCTACTGAAAAAAACAGCCATGTGGCTCTTACCAATCCTGTACTGTGACTTGTAAAAACAGAAGAGAAGAAAAAAATGCTAAAAATATCAGGCAAAATCTAAAGTTGGAACAGAACTGGCATTTATTTCAGTTTCAGTCAAAAAGGAGTTCACTAGATACAGTAGTATTTCTTTGAATGGAACAAATAAACCTCAAAGATTTTATAATGAATACCCTTTCTACACATTTCTACAAAGCAGTCTATAAAACTGGGAATGAGAGATGTCATTCTTAAATATATACCACAGGACACCTCTCTCACAACTCCAATAACAAGGTATCATTTTCTATTGGATCCTATTTGGCTTTTCCATAAGGAACTGTAAAAACCTCTCTCAAAATCCTGGCACCAGTGTATGCAGTAGGAATCTGAACACTGACTCTGCTGGAGCAGAATCTTCCCCTTCAAGAATAAAGCATTGGGAGGAAAAAAAATAGTGTGTTGGTTTTGTTGCTGAGCCAGCTATTTAACTCCACCAGCTAGCAGAAACAAAGAGAAACCAAATAAAACAATAAAGCACATGTTCTTTTTGGACAAATAAGCCAAAACCCTTTGAAATTTATGGCTCTACACCATCCCTACCTGATAAGTCGTACAGAAAGCTGCGGCTGCAGATATCGGTAATCACGTACATAAATTTTATTATGCTGTACAATACCAGTACAGTTAGACACACTAATCATGGGAGAAGGGGAGGTTGCTATTTTTTTTCTGTCCCATATGGTAATAATTTTGTATGATTGAACTGTTATGAGCTAAATAAAACTACACATTAACTGCAAGATACATTGCAAATACATTAAATCTTCCCTGGAGTTTTAGCAAATACTCGCTTTTTCTATGATGCATTTGGAATTAGCGAAGGCATCTACATTGGGCCATAGGATTTATAAATAGATTTGGCTTCCTCTGCAATACTTTATGGGCGATTATTTCAGAAATGAAGATGCAGAGCCACAGATAAATAAAATAATTGCAGATGATCAGACTTTATTTACCGCTATCACATTTCCCTGACTGTTAAGCTTTCCTCCTCTCATTTGCTTCGCTGGCCTGAATCAATGACCAGATGAAGAGTTGTCAATTAATGTCAAGCACTGAGCACAAAAAGTACCAAAGGCAGATTGTGCTTTCCCCATTTCCAAATCCTGCCTGAGCCTTTCTGGAGCTGGCTTGCTCCCTGGATAAATTCAGTGTGGAGGAATTGGGAGGCTGGGAAAGGGCAGAGCAAGCCAGATGAGTTCTGCAGGGTTTCAAGCAAATTGCCAGGGAGTACTGCAGGGTTGTGCTGCGACGCTCCTGCAGAAGTCACTGCCAGAGGTCTGGAGACTTCCTCATCCAATAGCAGATGCCCAGCTGTGTCAGGGGAGGGTTTGTGTGGTCTCCCCTGTCTGCTGCAATCTTGCTTGAACAGGTATGCCGTTTGAAAGATGCTGAGCACAGCTATGTACAGCAAAAACAGCTTTCCAGGTGCTTCAAATTAATCAAATCCAGGTAGGGACTGGCCTCACACCTGCATATTACCCTTGATGTACCTTACACCATCAAGCTTTCAGTATTTCAGATCCCTGACAGGGTGGGAAACTCTGGATTATAAGTTTTCCTTGGGATCAGGCCTGAAATCCTACTGATGCCAAAGCTATTCTCTAAAAAACATTGCAGTTTAACATAGAGATGCAACTCATATTGCCCCATCTAGCACTAAGAGAGAAACTGAGGTCCTAGTTTTAATTTGCAGCTGGACACTTGGTACTATTTAATAGTTGTGTTACCTGGGGTTCATGAAGAAGGCTGCTTGTATGAAAAGATTTATGAACGCAGGACAAAGAAAAGAATAATTTCTGCTGCTTTGAAAAGCCATGGAGCTGATGACACTGTAACAACTGAAACACGTAGGATGTACCACATGGAGATGTCCAAAAAGGGCTTCCTTCAACAAGCTGATCTCAGAAGTAACCACCAGGATGACATTTTATGGTCCTTAAATTAAACTATTTAGAAAAAAATGTCCTTCACACCACCAGTCCTGATGACCAGAGACGTCTGGCCTTGATCTGTGAGCTCCCTACAGCCTCCTGTCCTGGGAAGGCACATCCAGCTCTGTGAAGCCTGGATCAGAAGGGTACCCTGAAGAAAAGAAGGAGCACCAGAAACAGCCTGGAAGGTGTCCAGGGCCTGAAGAAGGTCCTACAGGAAGAAGCCTCATAGCTTTGAAGCCTGTTCTGGTTTGGGTTTTTTTTTTTTGTAGTTCTAGGCTGCTTATTTCTCTATAAATAAATGATGCTGCAAAACTCTCTAAGAACTCCATCAACAGCCCTCCACGAGCTGGTGAAAGAGGCCAGGGGGACCAGATGCTAAAGCAGCTAGGAAGATTTACACTAGCAAGCATCTGGCTCCCTGTTCACTGTTATCAGAATGAAGACAAATGCTCGCAAACATCCTTATACAAAATCACTAACATGTTCAGCAATGCTCAGCACAAATGCAGCAGTGTTGCTGCTGTAAGGTGTGGTGCCTGGAAACACAGCTGCTGAACGCTCTACTGCTGCTTTTTCCAGTGCTGTATGTAATGGAAAGAGCAGTAGGAAAGCAGGGCATTGCTGCCCTTCAAATCAAGCAAAGGGAATGATTAAGACATCATCATTTTCTGTTATTGTTCTAGGGGATGGTAGTAATTGCTTCTACACAGCAACGTGGCCGTACCTCTATTGTCATCCATCATCTTGCCAAGGCTGTGTATAGTACAGTAGAAGCAGTAAACTTTTGATTTGACCTCATTAGCATTCCCAGAATTACAATGTCATAGCAATGATAAAGATTGAGATTACCTGCATCTCCGCAAATGAAGAAAAAGCAATTCACACGCTATGTAAAAAGCCAACAGCACAAGCACGACTCTGCCAAACACTGCTACTCAAACCCGTTGGGTTCTTGATTTCGCATGTGGGACAGGACACAATTAAGAACTGTGCCTGATTACATCAAACCTGGAGATGCAAGGGGTGGACCCATGCATTGGTGATCTGAGGACTGGGGAGAGGGCAGAAAAAGGAAAGGAAGATGTTGCAGTAAATGTTCTCTGATATCACCTTCCCTCCAAATCGTACTATCTGAGCTTCCTCTGACCTCTCCCAGGTAATCAGTGATCCACTAGAAATAGGGCAAAAGTTGTGTGAAATTTGGGAAATAACAGAGACTTTGTCCAAATGCCTTGTGCTGTCCAGAAGCTCACAGGATTTTCCTGTGATTCCCAGGACGAATGCACATCAGGAGGGTTTTTGCTCAGACTTGGGCTGAAGGAAAGTAACAATTATTTGGCCCTTCTGGCAGTCAAAAAAGATCAAGTCAAATCCGTACTTGTCTGAGGTCAGTCTACAGCAAAATCTATACTGAAAATGGGAATTTCTCAGTCTCCAGCCAGCAGCTTAGCCCCTGAGCTGTGTTTCCTGCTATGACTGTAATGCAAAGCGAACACATATTCCAAATCACTCTTTCTCAGTCACCTTAGTCTTTTATGGACCATCTTAGAGGAAATTAACTGACCTTCCCTGCAGTGGGAATGAAAGAAAGAAATGAATTTATTATTCCAGTGGTACCCTTGACACAGATACTGAGTAGCTTCATTAAACATTTTGCAGCCCCAAGTGCCTTTGTCAAACCCTCTACAATAAGCACAGAATCATTTTCCTTATTACAACACAAACATACAGGTCAGGATTCACAACTCATTTACATCTGCTTTGTAGCTGAATAACTTCCCTCATCTCAGTGGGATCTGGGCAGGCACAAATCAAGGCTACACCATCCCAGTCCTTCCCTTTCTCTCTAGATTCATTACCTTGCAGTACCACTCTCAGATAAACTCATTTTCACAGAGTCAGCATAGTCATAGCCAAACGACTAACACAACCCTTTAATACAAACAACAATAAATCAGCAGATTAAATTATAATTTATCAAGACAAATACTATTTAGCTCTTCCCAAAGCTGTTCTGAACCATCTCTCTTCTCTTGTCATACTCCAGAGGAACACTGACTCTAGATAAAGCTCAGACCTATGGAGCAAGTTTACATAAGAAAGAAATGCCGAAAGCAACCTGCATTTATGAAGGGAGATTTCACAGGGATCAGAGAGAGTAACATTCCTGAGAAGACTAATGTATCTGAATCCTCCTCGGTATCTCTTTCAAAGCCCAGCGTACTAGGGCAAGGTTTCAACACTCCTGAAGCTCTACATTCAGCAGCAAGCCTAGGAACCAGATAAACCAACCTTGAGAGTACAGCAAACTTTTAATGGCTTAGAAAATAGCAACAGGCTACCACAATTTCACTTTATAACACACACTTCTTGAACTTACTTCATTGGTTTGAACAATGCTTGTCCGTAGTTCTGGAACGTCATGATCAGCTTCAGCTGGGTGCCTCCTGATTTCATCGCTGTGGGGAAAAAAACCAAAACTGCCTTAAAATGCTTCATGTGGATCATTCAGCTCTGCTGAAACAAAACCATTTATCTTTTGCTCTGTATTAGATTCAGCAGTATCTGAGCTGAGGAGTAATCCTAACTGGACAACAGCTTATTCAGCAGGTGCAGAGTACAGAGGAAGACTGTGAACTGCTGACCAGGACTAAAAATGGACTGTGCTCCCTGATATGTCTTTGTCTTCTCTAGTTGGCCACAGGCAGAACCAGTATGAGCTCCACAGCACCCTAATTAAACAGCATGTACACGAACAGACTGTTACAGTCTTGTTTGCTTCATCTTCAGTCACTTGGGAACTTCTGTTAATGGGGACACACATTGGGAAAGGAGATGAGGTGCTTTTGAAGACAGCTGTGGCTGGGATGTGCAGTCCAATGCACAGCAGACACTTCCTTACTTAAAAGTATCAGCAGATACCATAGCAATCTTTGATCTCTGCTGTGATTTTAATAATTGTTGCTGAGCAGTAGAGATATGTAAAAGCATCCTCTCTGTGCACAGTGGATATGTATTCAGCCCCATCCATTAACCTCAAGGGATCCCCAGGTGGCTCGCACACGGGAGCAGAGCTGTGCCCAGAGGGTCGCTGGCTCAGTCGGGAGAGCTAGAGAAGGCACATGGAGGCAGCAGGGACCATGGTCCACGCTGCACACTGAGGACCAGCTCTGCTCAAACATTAAATGTACTCACTTCCCAGCTGAGATCCAATGGGATTTTAAGACTGACATTTATATCAGTCTGAACAATTTGGACAATATTATGTTAAAAGCCAGATTATAGTGTTTCTAGAGTCAAAGAGAACTTTTTTACTAAACAAATTCATAAAAATGCATTTTACTTGATGATAAGGTTACTTAAAAAAGATAAATATATACTTTGGCAAAGCAGCTGCTTTTCTACCTCCTCAATCAAAACTGAATAAATGAAATGACCTGCACCCCGACTCCTTAACTCAATGCTGTGTTTGGAGAGGCAGGCCATGGCAGTCATGTCTGTGTGGATGAGTCAGTCCTTTAAAAATGCTTCCTACGAATGATCAGATAATCAATCTCTTTCCTCACAGTTCTGACAAAACCTGTATCAACTGGAGAACTACATAAATGTCAAGTTACCTTGCTCCGCAAATTTTGGCTTAGAGATGCCCTTGTTTCATCTATATAGCTTGTACATTTTTATTCCTCTAACCAATGCCATTAGCTGCACTAGCTAATTTCTCTTCTCTATGCCTTATTACTGATAGGTCATCAGCTCTTTTTCAGCACTTGTAATCTATATTTTTGCAACAAAATGCTATGCAAATCTAGTCAGTGTAATTATACTTCCCTCAGAATAAAATCCCTCCCGCCTTGCTGTTTTGCTGACCCCAGCCTTCTCTTGCATTTTCAGTGTATCCCAAAGGAACTAATAAATAATTATAAATTAAAGGGCGTTAAATAACTTGCACTGAGCAGGTAAGCAGAAGCACAAGGTTTTCACATATCCAACTCCCTCTCTTGTGCAGAGCAGGTCAGTTGATCTGCACCTGAGGGAGGAAGGAGCAGTAGACCTTTTTATACCCAGCTTGGAGCCTGAAGGCAATGAGAAGCAGTAATCCTGCAGCCAAAAACTTACATTGCTGCCCTAGGACCACCACAGCCCAGTCATGCACGCTGGAAACCCTCCTGGTTGGTCTGGACAGTAACAGGCAGTTGGATCTGCCCTTGTCTCATTGACCCTTGGCCATGCTCAGGACCAGTCCCCACGACTTTCCCTGCACAGATGCAGCCTAAAGCCTGGGGTTTGCCCAGCTCCTTAAGGCACCACCTGTATTTGTACACCTGTTCACGTGGGCTGTCTCTGCTCAGGTCAGTAATATCAGCCTCAGAACCAAAGGGCAGAATTGCATCCTTTCTGTCAGATGTAACTCTCCTTCCTATACCAACCTCAACATAGCTCCTTGCTGACTGCTTTCACTAAATGAAGACCAAATATTTTTTTTCTCTAAAATGGGAGTAATTTACGCTGCTTTATTCAATTCTAAGGAGTTTAGGGCTTAGAGATTGGCTCCCTCCCCTCTATGTACATGTACACCAAAAACATAGCAAAGATCCTGTCAGACCATCAGAGAAAAGGGAAGGATGGAATGTATTTTGAGGTACAGTTGGGAAGCCAAGCATTTGGGAAATCACATCAATTGAAAGACGGAGAAAAAAGGGTGTTCCAGCATGCCCTTTTCTAAGCACAAAGTTTCAGATACACTAAGAGGACTGGTTTCTTAGCAAATTGAAGCCACTCGACAGATAATGGTTCTGTTAGCAGCCAAACTCAACAATGAGTGTGTCATCACCAAGCAGGGAAATGCATGAAGAAGATTAACAATTCAGAATAATTCTTCCATGAGACACAAAGGCCTGGTTTCCTGTCAGAAGAAATTGAGCTGAAGTAAGACAAAAGCATCTGCCTGGTCTTTTTAGATCCATCTTATTGTATTGCCTTAATTGGTTGCAATAGTAGCCTTAACCAAACACAAGTTTTGCTGGCATGTTGTCCCTCCACTGCTGCTAGGAGTAAACTTTGGACCTTCCCAAAACAAAAGATGACAATGGTGGGAACAGTGTTCCATTGTGCCTTATGGCATGGCATGCTGGAAACCACCTGCCTTGTGGACAGCAACCTGTGTCTGAGCTCCACGCTGGTTACCCCCTCATCATCCGTGCAGATATTCCCACTTTGGCTGCAGGATTTTCCTGCTCCAACCTCAGTTAAACATGTCCCTCTGGCCATTATGGCCAAACAGGAGGAGCCTCATCATCTTCCAGAAGCTTACCCCAGGCAAACATTGCTTATGTGGAGATGCCCTCCTCCCTTCACCTACTGCCCACAGGTTCACTTCTGAAGAATGTATAATTCCCAGAAGCAGCACATACAATTAACCAAGAAACTGGAGGATGCTACACCATTGCAATCTGTCACGTCTACAATCAGCAGGATTAGGTATTCTTAAGAAGGCTTTGCAACATAAGGCTGTACCAACTTCAAGGGAACCACTAGTCACACGCCGAATTCACCTTTTTTTAAAAAGTTTTCTGAACATACTGTAACATCACAGGTCATGAACAGCTCTGTAAGAGACGTTATAAACCTGCTAGCTCCCAGCAGGTACCTCAAATCAAGTCTCATGCAGCTCCTGGATGTACTGGCAGTGTTAAAAACAAATCCCAATACAATCATTACATTTTGTCTTCAGTCAACTCAAAGCTCCTCTCTTCCCCCCAAAGTAGGAGAAAATGGAAAGCAGCATTAACCTTTCCTGTTAACACAATGCAAGGGCTCCTGGGTGTGACCAGAAATCTTCCAGAGTTTAGGAGGCTTTGCAAAAAATTCCCTGATACATCTTTTTGATTGAGTGTCTGTGGGTTTAGTCTTGTCCACAGATGAGTGAAACTGGCAGGATTCCTTCTGTTTTCTCTGACAGACTTTGGATCCAGCCTCCAAAAATCCCTGCTCCACTTACATCTCTGATCCTGCTGCCACGGCCACATGCCATGTCTGTCACTTCCCCACCTTGTCCCTTCACCAATACAAGAACTGAATTCCCTCCAACATGCACTACCTGTCATCTCTGAACTCTCTGTTTATAACTGTATGCTACGGGGTTTCTGACTCTCTCTTCTAAAGCACCTGGTCCTAAACCCTAGTAGAGACCAAAGGGATCTGTCCCAAAAGAATTTGCATTTGAATTGATCTGGCTTTCAAGTTCCTCTGTTTGCTGCAGGACAGCCTTCATCTACCAGCCTGCCTAGACGGTACGGTCTTCTGATGGAAAGTGAGAGTCACAGCAGGACCTCTGAACCTGACTTTTGGTCAGACTCCAACAAACATTTTAAAATGCATTTAATTATGCAATGCTAATGTCTGAGAAGTGAGATCCAGTCAAGCCTGGGATGCAGCATTATCTGAAACAGAGGACATTCAGATCCATTTTGGATTCCTATTTATAGATCATGCTTAAACCTAACATAAACATGTTGATTAGCTTTAACAAGTAATACTCTGCCCCAGGCTAGAGACATGGCCCTGTTCAAGCTGTAAAGAACATATTTCAAAACAAATTCAAGCCCTCATCATCTCTTAATTTGTTCATTCAGCCAATTCTGCTACCTTGTTTTTAAAGGCCTTTCTTGGTTTAGTCAAGAGAGTAAATGACTTTTTTTCTGGAAGGGAAGAGATCTGTGAAATCACTCAGAGGCTTTGTTGTACATTTTAAGTCCCCTCCTTTCATTTGCAATTATACATTAAATCAATCGTCTGACTCTTGGCAGATTCACTGTTTTCTTATACACTAAATCAATGGTGCTACATTTCATTATGTTTTTCACACGGTCTCAACAGCACTTTTCCCCTTCCTTTGGATGAGATTTTTATAATTTAGAATTTAGTTTCAATATTTAGCGCCTTGTCTCTTTTTTTTTTCATGACTTGAAGCAGAGTCCATCTTAGTTAATTGCAGCATTTATTCACTGCATGAGTAATCTTGCGAGCTTGCTTTCTAATTACTGCCTGTACAAACTGAAGGTATCACAGGTTCAGAAACTAACTCAGCCAGGTAATGTTTCCAAACCTTTCCAACCAGAGAACTTAAATAATAAAGAAATAAAACCCAACTAAACACAAGGACTCACAGAAGTCTATTCTGCTCACAAGCAATGCCACAGCACAGCTCCTCTGGGCAGCAGAACAAGCAAGACCAAGACCACGCTGCCTCCACAACGTGCCGTGCCATATTCGTTGTTAAACTGCTGACAGTGCTGCCACAATTATGCGCAGACATCTTGTAAATATGCAAGAAAATAGCTAACTATGGTTATTTATGCATGCAATAAACAGCTATGAAAGGCAAAGGAAATGTGCAATTGCCTGTGCGAATGCTTCTGAAAACTGGGTTTCAGTGCTCAGTGGAAAAACAATTCTCTCTAGGCTCCTATTTATGGCAGGTGGAAATTTTCAGTGAATTAAATCAAATTAAGAGCTATCCCTTTATGCTGAACAAAACAAACAGGAAACATATATATTGATGTAGGACACAGAATACATCCTCAGCTCGAAAGCTCTGGGTAACCCTGTCCTTTCCAAGGCCAGCTCTAGGTGTCACTGTGGGAGCTCAATGTGATGCTCTTTCCCATCCATGGATTTGTTCCATTTAAACTTTAACATCAAGAAAATGTCACCTTGATGCTCCCTGCTCTTGGGAATTGCTTCTGTCACCGTTTTCATTTTAAAATAACACTGCACGTTACAGAGTTGTGTGAGTGGTTCTGAGAGATGGCAGGGGATCAATCTGGTCACCACTCTCCTCCATAAATAATGCAAGCTGAGTGGAGAAATTATGATGTGGCTAAGAAAGCTGTTTAGCTACAGTTTGGATCTAATTACTGAAGGTATCAAGAACCCACACAGCAAATCACCTAATTCTATTAGAGCCAAAGCAAATCTGAACACTAGGAAGAAACTGGATAAAGGAATATCCCATTTCATCTAATGCCTGTAAGCCTGTATGTTTAATTGTCCTGCCTGCAGAAAGCAGCCTGAAGATTGGGCATTATGAAGGTTTCCATTTATTTTATACTTCTAGCCTGGTATCATTGCAGCTGCCTTACAAAAAGAAAAAAAGAAAAACAACAAAATTTGACTGTAAGGAAAAAATTCAGACAAATCGGAAGATATGTAGGAATACACAGAAGAATGTAACAGCCCTATAAATGTCCTTTGGTCAGATATATTGCTTTTTATTAATCAGCTTATATGCTTTCGAATCCCTGCTGCTGCTCTGCAGCAAAGCTGAAAAGTGGCAGGTATTATTTTAAAACGTATATTTTTAAACACCCAAAGAATTTGCAACATAAAACATGAGATGCTGCACTGTGTATTAAAAAAAAGTGTATTAACAATATGTTCTTTCTTGCTTTGCAACCTGAGTGAAAGCTTCTGAAGCCCTACAGAGGCAGGCAGTGGATGCTACCAGCAAAATTCATATCCTGGCATCTCTACACATCCCCTTCCCATTTCTACAGGCTTGATATTAGACTGGGATTTATGTGTAGGAATCATTCCCTGTCAGTTCCCACAGCGACTGCTACCAATACCAAATGTACCTCATGTTTTAGTTTATGGAAATTACACTGAATCACTGATAGAAACCATGGTGCTCAGATTTTGTTAGGGGCATAAGAGGCCACACTGTGCTCTGAAGAGCCTTGTTCAAACGTTGAGAGACAATCCCATAGGAAATCGCTAATAACAACCATAAATCTTCCTCAGTGGGCCCGTGGCCCTTTCCTCCCGCTGATCTGAAAGCTCTATCAAAATCATAATTAATGGAAACCTCACGACACATCTATACAACACATTAGGTGAAATCATGGCCGCAGGGAAGTAAATGGCAAAAATTCCACTTACGTCACCGGGGTCAGGATTTTACTGCTATTTTTCATGATAACCATTTTGCTGCTAGGTTAACTGAAGCATAGAGAGGTTAAGCAACATGCCCAGAAGCACAAGTGAAGATCAAGCCCATATCAAGTGAAGAGCAAGTACTAAACTATTATTTCTCATTCCTACCTCTCTTTTTCTCCCACCAGCTTCCACGTCCCTACATCAACCTTAACCATCCCACTGCTCTGCAGAAGTGACAGACTTAACAACTCAAATGTTACTGAATTTGCTGCAAACGCTGCTCTCCTCCTGCACCAACCCCACTGCTGAGCTCTGAAGTGCTGAAGAGGTACACAGAGATGGCTAAACTTAGCAGCCATGCAGTACAAAACACCGCTACAGCCAATGCATTTTGTGTAAACCTCCAGAGATGAGTCACGAGATGGTTTGGTTGAGCATCACCTCTGCACAGAGCTGGGGACAGCCTGGGCACTGTTTGGGGCACTGCTCCTCCTTGCGGGGGACAAGGAAGGGCACAGCCTGCATCTTTTCCTCCTTGATGGATGTTCCCAAAGAGCAATGTTACCACATGTGTTATAAAGTGCTGGCTCAATCCCCATTCACACTTGTCACCAATATTCCAGAAATCAGCTGGTACCGAGGGGAGAGGTCAGGAAAGGTGAGGGCTATGTCAAGGAGAAAATTACCGGGGCCATGTCTGTGCAGGGCCCTCGTTACCCTCCAGCACAGACCAGAGGAGCATAGGAATTAATCACCCCAATCCAGAGTTTTGGGGACAGAAAAAGTATCACAAGTTTATAAACAAGCCTCTGTTTGTTGCCTTTCATGAGCTAGGTGACCACTGGACCCTTGAATCCAACATGTGAGATGGCACCTGGGTACTGCAAACTGTTATATCCCAAATCATGCCCCAGGAATACTCAGAGCAGAGCCATGTGCTGAGCATGGCCACAGGGCAGCTCGATTCATGGAGGCAAAGCTCTGCTGTGCAATCCTGCATTTCACACCTACTCCATCCGGAGCAGCTAACTTAGCCCACTCCTGATGACCAAGAATCTCCCTTATTCCTGCTCAGCACCCGCTGTGATTCACACGATAGAAAATGTAAATCTTGGGGCTGCTTGTGCTATTCTTGCCCAGACCTCTGAAGCCAGGGGAATTTTTGTCCTACAGGGTTAAAGACCTGCTGACCTCATCCTGTGATGCCAACACACCATCAGCACTTTTACACAGCTCCTGCTATTTCATCCCTCCCAAACGGACTTAGCATCTCTGTGGTCAGCGCAAGTAACTTCATTTACTGCGTGGTGATGGAAACCGCTGGCTGTGCTGCAGCTCTCTACCTCTGGAAACCACAGGGTGTGAATTTATTTAGTATCCCAGGGCTTTTGTTTGGGGTGGTGTTTGTCTTTTCCCTGCGCAGCTACACAGCTAAATTCAAGGAGACACACGCTGTCATTAACCAGCCCTGCAGAAAAGCCTCGAACTGTGTCACCTTGTTTAACCAGAGCCAAAGGTTGACATGGGCACATCCCCGTTGAGGATTTACAAGCAGAATAAACAGAGCTGAACTCTGCGGGAGGTTTGGCTCGCGTGGAGCTCCCTGTGTGACGCCCGGGGAAGCTGCAGCTCCGCTGAGCCGCAGAGCCCCGCGGCGGCGGATGCTCCCGCAGCCATCGCTGCAGGGCTGCAGGTCAGCCGCTTCTCTCCTTCCTCAGGAACACCAGCACTGCCAGACATAGCCTTTTAAATACAGATCAGCTAATAATACAAATCCATCTCATGCAAGATGCTACCTGCTTCTTCTCATCCTTTTTTAAAATTTATCCTGAATAGGGCACTTTCAGCCTGATGGTGACTAAAGATCGCTGCAATGAATGGGGTTTGCCTTGCTGGCAGACTTTTCAATTATTCAGGTAATACAGAGCTGGCGATATCTCTTTGCTTTTAACAGAGAAAATGAGCACAGAAGTCGGGAAGCAATGTTGTAGGCACGCCGCTGAGAAGCCATGCAAAATATTCATTAATATTCAAACAGCAATGAGATCCTGAGCAATGAGCAAATAATCATAAAAAATGATATATATCTGAACATACCAACACTGGTTATCTTTTGGGAGACCAGGTCTTGTAGTAAAGCCTCAATTGCAGGATTGTGTCTGGAATACAACTCGTACCGATTAATGCCAATGTGGAATTTTAACCAGTTTGGGTAGGAGTCTATGGAGGTTTCTCCAGTTGGCAAAAAATCTTCATTATCTTCGTTTTGCCTACCACCAAAAAAAAAGAAAACACAACAAAAACCCAAAAATGAGGAGAAAGAAAGAATGTTACCATTTGTAACAGGCATCAAGAAACAGGGCTGCAAAATGTGACAACTCACAAAGGCAAAACACTACAGGGGTGGGAGAAGTCCCCAGGTTGTCCCTGCGCTGCTGCACGCCAGGAGCCTGCGTCCACCTGGGGCCAAGGGGGAGCGGGATTTTCACCCCTACTCTTCATGACTGGTTTAAAGCCCATAGAAATCAGAAGCAAAACTTGGAGCGACATCACTGAGCCGCTAGCAGGGGCCCTTCTATAGCAGAAACACAGAGCTGCAAGTTTTAAGCCATGTTTAGGTTGTATTATGTTGCACACAGGTTTTACAAGTTTGACCCAAATGACAGCACCATCCTAAACCTTTATTTAACAGGGACCGGGGTCTGCAAACTGAGAGCGCAGCAGAAACTTGACCTGTTGTACCAAAGGCTCCCACTCTCTCTTCTTTTTTAAATACAGAGAATGAGAAGAAACTGGATCACTCTTGAACCGGTTGCTAAAGAATAACTCCAGATGGTTTTGTCCCTTCCCAGCAGTAGGATACTATTACAGAAAGTAATTGTTAAAATTACTTTTAACTCCTAAATTCCACGTCAGTTCTGCAAAATTTGGCTGCAGCCACCAAGGAAAACATGTACAACAGGCAGCTGCACTGTGGATATCAATGATAATCTCACTCTTCACCTATTGAATACATGATCATACATCTTTGATCCAGAAGTCCTCTGTGCATTTAGTCATCTCCAGATGTTCATACATTTGTGACTTTTTTTTTAATTCTCTCAGAAAACCCAGAACTTTTTTAGGTTATTTTACTCCACAGTCACTTTTGATTATTAGATGGAAGAGGCCTGGACAATTCACACGCTCGTGGGGCAGAAATCAGAAACATTTACCATCACTTTCTTAAGGTTTAGATCATGCTGGCTGCTCTGCGGCTTGACAGAGCTTTTCCACGGTACAATGCAGCTGTTTAAACATTACAATGTCAGTGTGTTTGAAAGAGGGTGCTGTTGTATTAAAAAAGCCTTTTGATTTTTCAGTCCTTGAAATTTCTCTGCATTTCTTACAAGCCAACAGGGCATATGATTCACAGAGGGACCTCACTGGTTTGAAGGCTGGAGAGCAGCAGAGGTGCTAATACACTGGGAATTAATTGAGGATAAAAAATGTAGTACAGATCACATCCTGAAGGCAGAAATACCTGTTAGGATGAATGGCTTTGTGGTATTAGAACTTCCTTTTGAGAAAAGTTAATGTATTACTGCCTGGGCTCACTGCTTAGCTCCTACACATCTGAGTGGAATACAAGGAAGGTGCTGGAGCTGGAGAGGGAGGCTCACTGTGCTTACACTGTTTTTCCAGCAGCATCTCCCTTTGGCTACAGTTGGAGATGGGATACTGGGGCATAGGGACCCTCTGGCCTCAGCACCCCAGCCTTCTCATGCTCCTGTGTTTATTCTGTATTTCATGGCATCTTGTTTTGAAGGAACACAACCGGTCAAGCCTGTGTACGATTTCTCGTTTTCCTGGTGACACCGGATGATTTTGTTTAACCCTCTGGCTTTTTTCTCCAACCCAGCCAGTCCATCAATCCTGAGGGCCCGGGGAAAAACCTCCACCACAAAACGGAAGGTAGCGACCCAGGGAAGCGCTGTGCCACGTTTCCACACCGACGGCCCGGCGCCCCGCCAGGCCTCCCCCCTATCCCGGGGCAAACAGCACGCTTCATCCCGCGCCCTGCCCCAGGCCGAGCCAAGCCGGGCCGGGTCCCCGTCCTTCCGTCCTCCCCCCGCTCCCCAGCACTCACCACTCGGGCTGCTCGGCCGCCCGGGGGTTGAACCTGATGTCGCTGTTGACATTGAAGAGGAGGTCGCCGTCGGCGAGCGGGGGCAGG